>NW_015547669.1:340039-348748 GCF_001515605.1 Sinocyclocheilus anshuiensis | reverse complement strand
CCCGCTGAGTGCCATGAAACAGCTTGAAAGATCAAAGACAATTTTTAATATAACTCCGACTGGATTCGTCTGAGATAAGAAAGTTATATACACCTAGGATGACTTGAGGGTGAGTAATTTATGGGCTAATTTTCATTTTTGGGTCAACTAACCCTTTTATGTGACGAGTATCCCGTATATATGTCGGCACATGGAGTTCTGGAGTAAAAACACCCTCTCCAGATGAATTGATGAATTGAACACATAATAAATGACTAGAGCCTGGTTTTCCACATGCACACGTAATTCATCGCTTCTCTTCACAAACAGAAACACACTGCACAAGCTTTCACGCTTCTCGGACACGACAAACGTAACGCGCAGTGCTTTAGTCTGTGTGTGTGTGTGTGCGTCTGACCTCTTGCATGGCGGTTTGTATTGATTATTGAGCTCGACTCCCACGCCGGACCAACAATCTCTCTATTTTTGGAGCGATCCGTCTGCACACGCTGCGATCCGTCATAGGCTCTTCCACTGATCGCATGCGCAGATACTCACACAGGCCGATAACCGTCTGATCGGGTCTTTCATGCGACCTTTATTACGTAACACCACACACCCTTCCCCGGCTGAATCGATGTTAAAAGCTTTACGCCACTGGGATGAGCGGTCAGCAGCTGCAGAGGTCGTTTTGCAAGGTCGCTGCTGGAAAAGAACATGTTTATGTCATCTATTAAGTATACAGCATAGGAAAAATAAATAAAACCATTGATTTTCTTTACGGCAGTAATATTATTAGTGATAAAAATGCATTAGGCTACATTAATTGAAGCATTTTTAAATCTTTTGACTCCACTGTATATTATATTCTACGTGAATCTAAAATACATTTTTGATGCAATGTCCTCAATTAAATATTAAATTCCCCTTCAGATCAGTCATGTATAATATATAAAGCATAATCGAAGTAAGTGTTTTAAAAAATGGATCTGGGACTTTAATCAATTTAATTTACTCAAACTCAAACATGGCCCAAATAGTCTTGCAAAAACACAAATTAATTCTAGAGGAATTTTTTTTTTTTTCATGACAGAGTGACCTCTAACCACCGGCCAATCAGCAGTCAGATCGAGGCTACACTTCAACAACAGTAAAATGAAAATGCTATGAAAATTGACTTTGCTTGGGTTGAGAATAGCAGATTATGCCCACTTAGATGGGAAGAATGAGTCTGATTGGCATGCAAATCTATCAACCTGTTTGTAATAATAATAATCAGAAATGTTTGTTGAGCAGCAAATCAGCATATTAGAATGATTTCTGAAGATCATGTGACACTGAAGACTGGAGGAATGATGCTGAAAATACAGCTGCGCATCACAGAAATAAATTACAGTTTAATGTGTATTAACATAGAAAATAGTTATTTTAAACGGTAATAATATTTCACATTTTTAATTGTGTTTTTGATCAAATAAAGTAAACTTTTAGGTGCATCATGACACATCACTCACAGTGTTCATCTCAATGTAAGGCTTTTTTTCTCCTCCTCTTTGTCTTTTTGTTCAGTTTTTTGCACTTATGCCTGTGAGATCGGTCTAGAGAGAGATTTATTTTGACCACATCACCTCCTTGTTCTCACTGACACTTATACGTGTGTGTGAGTGAGTGTGTGTGTCTTTGTGCTGGTGTACATGTGCCAGCGTGTGTTTCCTTACCCTTGTCTCTGTGTGTGATATTGTAGAGCTGGGGACTTATGGCAAGCTAAAATATTATCACTCAATGACCGAGGAAGGTAAGACTCTTTCCGTCAACCCTCATGTTTCTCTCGTTCTGCTTCGTCTCTCTACCCACGATGCCGTTTGTTCATGCGTGCATGAGAGAGAGAGGTTTCTTCTCCATTTTTAGTTTCATGGCCCTCTTGCCGAGATTTCACTCACATAAGTGCAAATCGTGGTTTTCATCCCTAATTTAGTATCATTTGGAATTTTCATGGTTGTTTTCTTTCATCCCTTCCATTTATTTATTTTTTTTTTTTGGTTGTTCTTTGTAAGTTTGTTCTTGTTTGTTTATAAGAGATTTATATATATATATATATATATAAATTCATGATCAGAAAATATTTGAAGTAAAATAGTAAAATATTTAGAGTTATCACTGTAAAGCCTGACATATGAAATAATAGTAAAACTATATTTTATTTATTTATTTTTAAATTAAAGTGTTATTGGACCTTTAGACAAACGGTTTGCATTTTGTTTTTTTGTATTTGTGTTTTCTATTTTTGTGTTTGAATATCACATTTGATACATCAGGCTTTTATGGCTCATATTATCTGATATAGTGAGAATATGGAGTTAAAAGCAGCTCAATTGTATTCAGAGAAAAAAATGCTGCAGATGCTGATATTTATAAGATACAATTAAGATGAAATTCTGATGCTTTTAATGTAAATCAATGAGATCTATATAACAGTACAGCAGATACTGACATAACATGATGTTTTAATACATCTGTCATGCTTTAAAGAAGTACACTTATTTTGATGTGGTGACTAACATACTAAAGCACATGTAAAGAACTTGATTATAATTTTAACTGTAGTGTATTATTCAATATTACGTTTCAAGTTAATATATTTTAAATTAATTAAGTTGCAGCTTTTTCAGCATTGCAAAGTGTTTTAATAGCAAATATATTTAACTTTTGAAGACAACAAAAGTAATTATGAAATTATAAAGATCTTATGTCCTATTTGAGTCAAAAATCACTCTAATGTTGCATGTAATATAAATGTAAACTATAATGCATTTTCATTTAAATGCATTTAATTCCAAAATTGTCTGAAATCATTACATTCAGTTTGCACTTAAGAATATATTTTTTAAAGTATGTTATTTATAATAACAAGTACATGACACATTTAAATAGGTTTTAATAGAAATTACATGAAAGTATATTTTAGTTGATCATAAATGCTTGTCAGTACATTCAGCAGTACTTTAACCATATTTAAAAGACAATAGAAGTAATTATGAAATTACATATACAGATTTATTTAAGTCCTAAGTAGGTCAAAAAACACTCTCTGAAGTTCAGCGAATTGCATTTAGTATAGACTTATACTACAATACATTTAAATTTAATTGTATTTAACATGCAACTGTCTGAAAACATTAACATTCATTTTGCACGTAAGTATATTCTTTTAAAGTATATTATTTCTGTAATAAGTACTCTTTTTATGAGTACTTCTTTTCACAAGGGACTGTCCTGACTACTAACTATCCTTGCTACACCACAAACCTACACTGTAAAAAATAAATCTGTGACATTTAAGGTAAAATACCGGCAGCTGTGGTTGCCAGAACTTCACCGTAAACAATATGGTAGCAACATGTTAGGTTTTACAGATTTAACTTAAATTCACAATAAAATACTGTATTTCATTAACGGATGTAATGTTAATAAACCAACATATTGAAGTGTTAATATCTGTTTTGAACTGGTGGTGATGAGAAAGTCACATGATGAACCAAAGCTCATCACAAACAGCTTTTCTACGAGATGAAAAGGGTAGTTCTTATATATAGAAGGTTTCACACAGTGTCATTCACACAAACACTAAACACCATAACGGTGACACATGAAACTGAAATAATGCAATAAACATTAATTCAACAACATTAGATGTAAGATTAAACCCTAATGTACACATCTAATAAGAAAAAACGAAGAAGAAACATGCTATTTCAACAAAAAAAAAACATCAAATATGAAGTGTCATGCAGGGAATTCTGGGAGTGTCAATTTACGGTTTTTCACTGTAAAATATACAATGACGTTTTCTTTTTCACTTCCAAAAAACATATTTTTTACAGTATTTTACTGTAAAATTACATTAAATGTAATTACATTTATTCACCGTATATAGTATGGAAACTTACTGTTAACCAGTTAACAGGTTTTTACTGTAGCATTTTTACAGTCTTTTACTGTTAAAATCACAATCATTTTTTACAGTGTACTTAATTCAAACTCCAAAGCAACTTTATATCCCAGACGTTCCAGGCGTGTTAATGATATGTAGGTCACGTAACATACATGTGCGTGTTGATTGGGGTCACCGCACCGATCGAGCCAGACAGGACAGTCTGTCTACCAGCCAATCAGAGTCAATGATTCCTCAGGAAGCTCAAAGACATTCACTGATCACGATGCTTTCCATTAGTGAAGTGAGACCAACCCACCACACATTATGTTCATTGCTTTAATGCAAGCTTTTGCACATGTGGTTTAATTCGAACACACACAGAACGAGACAGGAACACGCTGCTGCTGTCTGTGTGTGACCGCCTGAGATTTTACTTCCACGTTGATGGATCCTGAAAGGTTGTGCAACTGTATTGATGTTTGCTTCGTGGGTCTGGTGCTGCTCTCATCATGCTGAGTTATAGACTTTGTCTCTAATCTCTTAAACCAGCGGCAAGCATCTGTGTTTACTGTGCTGTTGGTTTGAAGGTTGCATTAAAGGTGAAATGGTATTTGGTATAGCACTAAGTTACAAGAGGCAGTGCTAAATAGTGAACATAGATGCAAGCTGCGTTTCCATTACCCTTCAAATTGCGAATTGAAAATACGCCTAATGGAAACGCGTAAATTTTGCAAAAATTCCCATACAGTATATCGCAAAAAAGTTTTTACGCTCGCATGAGGTGGTTTTTCAGGCAATTCGAAAAAGTAATATATTAACGTTATATGTAACGGTTTTTTTTTCCGCATTTACAGGTCACATGGTGTATGTAAAAAGTCATGATCATTCTTCAATGTACTATAACCTCCAAGAAACACTTCATATGTGGCTGCTCTCCAGCATAACATTGGTTAATGGAAACGCCGTCATTTCGCAATACTTTTTTTATCGACATTTATGATATATCGCCAAAGTTTTGCGCAAATCTGTAATGGAAACGCGCCTGCAGTTTAAGGGTGTTACTGTTTATGACACGTGCTGGAGTGACTACTTTCATTAAAACATATTCATTAAGTGTTATTACTTCAGGGCTCACTTGCAAACTAAGGTTAATGTAGCTATATACATTTAAACTATTTGGTATCTGTGAATACTGCACTGTAAAAAATGACAGTGAATTTAACGGTAAAAGACTGTAAATATTGCATTATTTCAGTTTCATGTGTGTTACCATGATGGTGTTTAGTGTTTGTGTGAATGACACTGTGGGCCTTCTATATATGTTATTATTTAAAAGCTGCTTGCGATGGGCTTTGGTTCATCATGTGACTTTCTCATCACCACCTGCATTTGGTGGTTATCAGTGTATTACAAAGGTACAAAACAGATTTCAGTACTTCAATAGGTTGATATATTAACATTATACCAGTTAATGAAATTACGGTATTTAACTGTAAATTTAAGTTAAAACTGTAAAACCTAAAACATTGCTACCGTATTTTTTACAGTAAAATTCTGGCAACCACAGCTGCCGTTTTTTTACCGTAAATTTTACGGAATTTTTTTTACAGTGTGCACAGTGGTAACCTTGTGAAACAGAAGTACACTGTAGCTAAAGGAGTAGTTACGATGTGATGACAATACTTTAAAAGAACATACTTAAGTGTGAACTTAATGTAATGTTTTTGTAGACACTTAATTGCTTGTTTATTGCAATTAAATGGAAATGTATTATAGTTTAAATTTATATCAGATGCATTTTGCTGAACTTTAGAGTGATTTTGATGCACTTAAATATGACTTAAGTACATCTTTTTATGTAATTTCATAGTTACTTCTATTGTCTTTGAAATAATTTCTATTAAACTTGTATGTCAGACATTCAAATATATTTGAAACTTCACATTTGTAGTGAATAGCAATCTAGTAAATTACATTTAAAACATATTAATTTTAAAGGTGAAATCGAAGTAAAATATTCTAATCAAGTACTTTAAATGTGCTTTAGTATGTTAGTCAACACATAAGTGTGCTTTAAAGCACTAAAATGTTTCATTTGACATTATTACGAAGTGCTCTTTTAAAAAGTGTGTTAAGAAACAGAAAGTGTCATGAAAGTGAATATTATCTACAAGCATAGTTTAAAAAAAAAACTTTTTAATATTAAGCACACTTATTTTTCACAAGAGACGTACAGTAGGTTAACATGCTTTACTTACAGTTACAGGCGTACAGTTTTTTCATATCTAGTGAGTAAAATGAAACATGCTCACTTAGCTGGGAAAATTGGTTACTCCAAATCACTCACAGTTTTTCTGGACTATTTTGTTTTAAGGAAAATTCCGCGAGAAGGCGTCCATCCTTCACAAAATTGCCAAAAAGAAATGCCAGGTGGAGGACTCAAATGGAGTTGCTGGTAAGTGGTAAAGTAACTTCACACTTCAAATGATGTACTGAACCTTGTCTAGTTCTGTTAAATGTGCCATTGCATGTTAAATCAATTGATGGAGTGAACAAGAACCAGCTTTTTCCAATCTTTTTCCAATTTGATCAGGTACAAAAAGCTCCTTAAGGTTACAATTGCTTGTGCACTTTATAGAAATGAAAGGAAGTATCTTAATATAACTTAATCCTATAATACTGTTTGTGTTGAAGACACACATGGACTTTCAATTTCAAGTGGGAAATTATGCTAACAGTTCCATATTAGCATATTAGCATCAAAAGCAGGGCGGTTGAGAGCAGCTTCTTTGATGTGAACACAGAACCTATTTAACCCTTTCAAACCCATCTACTCCATTTTTGCCAGTATTTCTCCATTAACAAACCTACCGTGATAATACAATGTGTTTTTTTAGACATATACATATACATGGCTAGAATGTGCTAATCTTTCAGATACCTTAAAAAAACTGTAAATACTGTACTATATAAAGGTCAATTTGTGAGGGCTTGAATGGAAATATCTGGGAAGTTAGGCCTGGTAAAGTAACCTTCTACATTCTACAAATGTGGCGCTCATAGCGTGAGGTTCTGAAAAAAAAAACAGCGGCTAAAGACTACAGTATGCTAGATCTGCCTTAGAAGGATTTATGTGGGGACTTTTGCATGTACAGTATGTGGTTAATTTGCATAATCTGGACATTTAGTAAAAACAAACACACTTGACTTATTACCTTTCTGTTTGTGTTACAGATAAAAATCTGCCAAACAGCTCGAGTGTGGAGGTGGACATGACTCCACCGATGAACGGCACCGCTGGACAAGAAGGAGATACAGTGAGTCGTTCACGCTAAAATAAAACACACATGCACCAGGGTTATAATCGTTATCTAAAAAAAAATACAAAAATCACTCTAAATATTATTTATTTAATTGAAGCAGGTGATTAAACAATATAGCAAATGTTTCGCTGTCAACCAGTCAATTCACTGCTTCTCAGGAATTAGCTTTACAAGCTTTACAGAATTCTCTGAAATAAACTTGAATTGAATTGAATATACAAAGCAATGAGTATGATCTTGTGTTTATAATAAAACAGTTAGTCCACACACTGCAGTTCAGTTCTATCTGAAACAAATAATAATAGTGGCAACAATGACATGTCAGGCAAAAATGCAGTTCATAAATATTATGTCCAAGAAAGAAAGGGGGAAAAAATCACAAAAAAAGATGAGAGATTAAAATCCTCATTTAAGCCCAAATGAGACATTGTCTATGTAAGAGTTTGATGTTGCTTGATGTTGGATATCTCCATCACTGTTTCAATACCTGTGTATTTAAATGCTTCCCAACATACATTACTGGACATGGACACACTGGAGTAAATAAATCACATTCTTAGTACAGCGTATTATACAATATTTGATATAATACACTTTTTGTGTATATGTTTGTTTTGTTTTGTTTTTGCATTGCGGTGTAGAGGAAAATGATGTATAATTCGGACATGGAAAACAACCTTGTATATATGTCTTTATTTAATTATTATAATTTTTCTATCATGTACGCCATCTGATTTAACCAACATATTTGACAAATTCTGAGATTTTTTGTTAGTAAGCATTTGAGGATGTTTGAAAAAAATCAAAGAATAAATTAAAATAAAATAAAAAATATTAATAGTGGTATTATTGTTAACTAAAACTAAAACCATAAAACATGTTACTTGAAATAAATGTTAACTGACATAAAACATACAAAAACTTAAACTTATTTTAAGCTAGTTACCAAGGCAACATTTCTCACTTTTATTTGAACATGACTTGCTAAAATAACTAAAATTAAAATTAATAAATCTATATAGATATGTTTAAAAAAAGACAACAAAAATGACAAAAAGACAACAAAATGACCAAAAACTTTTTTTTAAATTTAACTATTTAAAAAAAATAAAAAATAAAAAGCTATAATAATATGGCAGTGATACTAAAATAAGACTGATGCGCACATGCTACTGTACACAACTCATTACGCACAGCGATTTCAACGCTAAAACGGGACAGAAAGTGAATCATAGCGCTGACTTTGGAAACAGAAGTGAAGGCCAAGTCACGGCAGGACTGCAGAAACCTCACGCTTATGATAACTCGGTGGAAAACACGTTTGACCGTCCATCTCCCTCCCGCTGGCCTGCGTCTCCTCACACACACACACACACACACACACACACACACACACACACACTCACTCACACAGACACGCGCACACACAAACACACACACACACACACACACACACACACACTGCCATCACGA
>NW_015547669.1:336053-339880 GCF_001515605.1 Sinocyclocheilus anshuiensis | reverse complement strand
ACACACTCTCACACACGCACACACACACACACACACACACACACACTGCGTTCAGAAGATGAAGCACTCTCTTCCTCTGCCCCCTGTTGGCACGGCAACATGCCAGCAGAACAGACGGCCCAGCTTGCATGCAGACCGAGAGAGACCCTCTCAATGTCACCGTGACAACCTGCTCACGAGAACTTTAGATCAACACAAACACAACACTGCTGTCTCTTGTCAAAAGCAGACGAGGGTTTTACATACGGCCGGGTTAAAGGTCACCAATGTTCATGCATGTGTTCACAAAGTAAAAGTGTATGTATTTACTTGTTTTTAGACTTTAGTTGGAGTAAACGAGAGCATATTTTAATTGTAGATCAGATAGTGATGCTCTGAACGGTGTGTTTTAAATGTGATGTTATATATATTATTAAAGGTGAACTAAAGAGGTTACATTATGGAAAGTAACGTGTTTGCTTCAGTTTTGTTCTACACTGCAAAAAATGATTTTTTTTAGTATTTTTTTTATTTACTTGAGAAGCAAAATGACTTCAGATATTAAGTCTTATAAACAATTATTGAAAAAAGTATCAAAAGTAAGTGAGTTTGTGATTAAATCAAGAACAAACTTCTGCCGGTGGGATCAGAAAAAGAAACAATTCAAAGAGAAAACTAGTTTATTTTTTATTACCATTCTGACAGATATTTGTTCTTGTTTTAAGCATAAACTCATTAAATTTTGATACATTTTTTAGAGAAATCTGCACAGATCAAGCAACATTTAAACAGCTCTAAACAAATATGTGGCTGAATTTTGATACGGCCGGGTTAAAGGTCACCAATGTTCATGCATGTGTTCACAAAGTAAAAGTGTATGTATTTACTTGTTTTTAGACTTTAGTTGGAGTAAACGAGAGCATATTTTAATTGTAGATCAGATAGTGATGCTCTGAACGGTGTGTTTTAAATGTGATGTTATATATATTATTAAAGGTGAACTAAAGAGGTTACATTATGGAAAGTAACGTGTTTGCTTCAGTTTTGTTCTACACTGCAAAAAATGATTTTTTTTAGTATTTTTTTTATTTACTTGAGAAGCAAAATGACTTCAGATATTAAGTCTTATAAACAATTATTGAAAAAAGTATCAAAAGTAAGTGAGTTTGTGATTAAATCAAGAACAAACTTCTGCCGGTGGGATCAGAAAAAGAAACAATTCAAAGAGAAAACTAGTTTATTTTTTATTACCATTCTGACAGATATTTGTTCTTGTTTTAAGCATAAACTCATTAAATTTTGATACATTTTTTAGAGAAATCTGCACAGATCAAGCAACATTTAAACAGCTCTAAACAAATATGTGGCTGAATTTTGATGTGAGAGACAACAGGAGATGCACTTTTTCACTGGAGGAAGCGTTATTATGCAACATACAGGTGGTTTCATTCTGTTATGTTAATAATTATAACAAAATATTTTCAATATATAAACACAATTCTCATTTTTACAGCAACATAATGTAAATTCAAGTAACTTTAGTCGTAATCTGATGGTGTAACACACATAATCTGTAACATGCCCTAACTTGCTTCACTTTTTGATTGTGTTGCATTAAAAAAGGCATCTATTCTGAAGATTTAGATCTATTATTGTTGTACTGGAGAAGAGAAAGGACTAGGAGCCATCCGTCCTGCAAACCCTCTCATGTGTGCCGAATCAAACAATACATTATTGATGAAGAGAAAGATTCCTACTTTTAGGATTGTTTTATGTCTGGACAAATTGTACTGGAACATTCTAAAAATATAGATTTATTTGATATTCTGTATTTTCAACAGCCACAATGAGCATTCACATACTTTGTATCTCCTGGTTTATGGTACATTTATTCTTTGTTTTACAAGTGGCAGTGCACATTAATTACATTTAAATACTAATTATCATCTGCAGTCCCTAGCAGGTTGATGGTAAAAAGTACATATGTTTACATTTAGCAAAACAATGATATGATCACATACATTAAACATAACAGAGTCATGTAAAACACAGGTTTTATGTTTTAGGTGGAACCAAAGTAACTTTCCTTCGCCTGCTTTTTCACAGTCATCTGCTGTGTTTTATTTATTTTTTTATGTCAGTGTCACTGATGACCGCCTCGTCTCTTCTGTCATTTCCCTGTTGAAACTATTTTGAGTGTTCGTTCCCTGAGTGTGTCTTGTCAGGAAGCCGCGGCGCTCCGTTCACACCTGCAGCAGTGTTTCACGGTGCACCGTCCTGATAATTACACTGCTCCTGCAGGACACCGTCCCACCACACACACACACTCACACACACACACACACACTCACACTCACACTCACACTCACACACACACACATATATATATATATATATATACACACACACACATACACGTACACATACACTCACACACTCACTCTTACACACAAACACACTGCAGCTGAAGGTGACATTAAAAAAAATCTCAAAATATTCTCAACAAGCAGCTATTTATAGTTGAAGAAAAGGACACATTGGTGTCGAAGCAGAAGAGGGAACATTGAAATGTAACCGAGAGCGTTTCAGAATCAGATACCGATGTTTATTCAGACTCTTCCTCGTCTCTACATCCAGAAACAAACAGACTGACAAACAACATTCACTGTGTGTTTTACCTTCAACAGAAAACATCTTTAATATCTTGTTCAATTGAATTTCATTGCATTAATGTGTGAAATATTCCTTTAAAAACGGATGCATTGTTTATGTTGTTTACGCTTTGATCTGAACATAAACAAAGTTTTCTTTGCACACAAAAAGTATTCTCGTAGCTTCATAAAATGACGGTTGGACTGCTGATGTCACATGGATTAATAATCAATTAAATGAAGCTGTCAAAAGGTCTTAAATACAATTTCTACACCTTTTACATTTTTTTGAACATGTCATACCAAATTCAATACGTTTCTAAAGTTTCTTTCTTCTGCTGAGCACAAAAGAAGATATTTTGAAGAATGTTGGTCAACAAACAGTAGCTATTAAAGGAGTCATGAACTGAGAAACCAAAATTCCCTTGATCATTGTATTATAAAAACATCCTGTAAGTTTCAGAACTCAAAACTTTCTCGTTAGTCTAAAACCAGCTTATATTGAAGCCGATCTGCCAAAACAACAGCTCGTGGAATGCTCTACTCTATGATGTAATAATGTGGATAAGTGCCACTTCCGCAGATCAACGTCTGCTTCTACATCACTGCCTGCTTAGCCCCGCCCATCGATTCTACATCACTGCCTGTTTAGCCCCGCCCACCGATTCTACATCGCTGCCTCTTTAGCCCCGCCCACGGAATCTACATCAATGCCTGTTTAGCCCCGCCCGCCAATTCTACATCAATGACTGTTTAGCCCCACCCACCGATTCTACAGCACTGCCTCTTTAGCCCCACCCACCGAATCTACATCAATGCCTGTTTAGCCCCGACTGCCAATTCTACATCAATGCCTGTTTAGCCCCGCCCACCGATTCTAAATCAATGACTGTTTAGCCCCGCCCACCGATTCTACAGCGCTGCCTGTTTAGCCCCGCCCGCCAATTCTACATCACTGCCTGTTTAGCCCCGCCCACCGATTCTACATCAATGACTGTTTAGCCCCGCCCGCCAATTCTACATCAATGACTGTTTAGCCCCACCCACCGATTCTACAGCACTGCCTCTTTAGCCCCACCCACCGAATCTACATCAATGCCTGTTTAGCCCCGACTGCCAATTCTACAGCACTGCCTCTTTAGCCCCACCCACCGAATCTACATCAATGCCTGTTTAGCCCCGACTGCCAATTCTACA
>NW_015547669.1:334232-336007 GCF_001515605.1 Sinocyclocheilus anshuiensis | reverse complement strand
CCCCAGTCTATAGCATTGCTCGTTTAGCCCCGCCCACCGATTCTATAGCATTGCTCGTTTAGCCCCACCCACCGATTCTACAACACTGCTCGTTTAGCCCCGCCCACCGATTCTACAGCACTGCCTGTTTAGCCCTGCCCACCGATTCTACAGCGCTGCCTGTTTAGCCCCGCCCACCGATTCTACATCAATGACTGTTTAGCCCCACCCACCGATTCTACAGCGCTTCCTGTTTAGCCCCGCCCACAGATTCGCACATGTATTGTAAATAACGAGGGAGGCAAATGCAGGTCTATGCAGAAACCAAACAATAAAGATGCTCTGAAGACAACAAGATGCTGTGCAGTGCCAAAAACTGTCTTTGCATTGCCTTCCTTCTGATCCCAACATTCAAACATACACAAGTGTTAGCCAATCATAGCAGTGGGCGTTTACTTCCGAGTCTACAATCCTTCACACCTATTCAAACAGAGTTTTCTCATTAAAAACAAGACAAAAAAAATAGCTTATTACTTAATACATAATTATTAAATTATGTTTTTTGATGTAAAAATATTGATAACATTATAAGTGGACCTCAGTGAACAGTACAAAACTGTACAGAAAGGCAGTTCATGACCCCTTTAACTTCCACAGTTTTGTTTTCCATACTATGGAAGTCAATGGCTACCGTCAACTGTCTGGTATACAACATTCTTCAGAATACCTTCTTTTGTGTTCAACAGAATAAAAACATTCATACATGTTTGGAAAGACTTGAAGGTGAATAAATGATGACAGGATTTTTATTTTTGGGTGAACTATCTCTTTAGGATTAGGATTTTTTGACATGAACAGCTCTCAAGGAACAGCATCACATCCTATTCGGCAAAATCATTACGGTTCTGTTTGACGTCTGTTAGCTGATGATTGCTGTTAGCATTGCATTTGATTCCAGACTTATCGCACGTCACAAACTCTCCTCCATTAGGAATCGGCTCTTAAACACATGGCCCATCACCATAGTAAACACAAGGGAAACACACACATTCTGATTGCCCGCTCTCACACTCACTGTACTCTCCACACACTCAGTGCAGCTGTTTCTGAGCAGCCTGAAGAGAGAAATAGCGAGAGAAAGAGCGAGAACGCTGGAGACAGGAGGAGTTTCACAGTAAGCTTGCGTGTTTGTTTTTGCTCCGTCTGAGTGGCTTCATCGCAGCGGTGATGCTGAGGATCTGCATTCACTGTAACACACAACAGATACAGAAACACACTCACACACACGGCTGATGTTTTCTGAGTGGCACTTGGGTTTATAGTGGTGTTGTTTTAGTATCTTTAAGATACTAGTATAGTTTTTATTCATATTTTGAATTATTTTATTATATTTTTAGTTTTTGTTTTAATGTAAAAATTACTTTTTTGTTTCAGTGTTGCTTTAGCATCATTGACATACATTTATAGTTTTTAATATTTTGAATTAGTTTATATTTTTTCTATTTTCAGTTTTCATTTAGATTTTAAAGTAGTAATTTTGTGTTTGCATTTATATTAGTTATTGTTTTTTATATATTTTTTTTAATATAAGTATGTGCAATTTTTAAGTTATGTTTTATTCTATTTCAGTTAACAACTTTATTTCAAGTAATGAAATGTTTGTTTTTATGGTTTCCATTTAAGTTAACTATAATAACTGGTGTGTTTTTTGTTATTTTTTTATAATAAAATTTATGTTTAGCAACTAGCTTGAACAAAAAAGTTTTATTGTTAACGTTATTTTTATTTCAATAAAC
>NW_015547669.1:317983-333154 GCF_001515605.1 Sinocyclocheilus anshuiensis | reverse complement strand
TATATATGTATATATATGATACAAATAACAAAAATAATATTAAAAAAACAAAAAAAATGTCAACACGTGACAAAATTACTAAAACTTTAGCTAAAATAAACATTTAAGTAAATTAAAAAATAATAAAATCAAATATTTTATTTTATTTCAGTTCATGTTTATTTTAAGCAATGATTTTTTTTTGAATGGTTTTAGTTTTATTTGACAATAATAACCCTGGTTTATGGCTGCATTTAAATATGGCATGTTCTGACAAAAGCCCCTCCATCCCGCAGGATTTACACAAGCTTTAATTGGAGAAACAGGAGCCCAGTCTAATGTGTCGGAGCGGTTTGTGAGATAATTGGAAATGTTCACATCTCACACATTCTCTCTGATCAGGGTGAAGAGGATGATGAGGAAGATCAGCCTCTGAGCCTGTCGTGGCCCGAGTCCAAACGCAAGCGCCTCACGTATCTCTTGATCCTGCCCATAGTCTTCCCTCTGTGGATGACACTGCCGGACGTCCGGAAGGCCGTGAGTTTCTGTCTGACCAGTGTTTGATGCAGATTTGAGAACTGTGATTAACCATGAGATGATTCTCTTCTGATTCTCTGTTTTTCTTCAGAGTTCCAAGAAGTTTTTTCCCATTACGTTCCTGGGAGCGATTTGCTGGATCGCGGGATTCTCCTACCTGATGGTGTGGTGGGCTCATCAGGTAAGATCTTTATTCAGAACATCTGGACTTGGTTATCCATTTGTTGAAGATGATTATTTATTTATTTTTTGACAAAGCCTTGTGAAAAGTTCGCTTAATGGTATCAAATGTGCACTTATATTGTACTTCAATTTTTTTTAAAAGAAATAGCTTATATTAAAAAAGGCTACTTGCAGATAATAAGCCATTTAAGTGACTTAAAGAGAGACACTTTCATGACTGTTTCTGAACACACTTAAGTACACTTTTAAAAATCAACCTTTGTAATAATGTCAAATTAAAAGTTTCCCTTTAAAGTGCATTTTTATTCATTATGCTTTAAGAAGTACACTTATTTTAATATGTTGACTAACAGACTAAAGCACATGTAAATAACTTTATTTTAACTGTGTTATTCGATATTATATTTAAAGTTAATATATTTTAAATGCAATAATTTGCAACTTCATTATTGCATATGTTTAATTGTCACATGTATGTCTTGTTCCCTACTCAGGGAACCATGGTTACATAAGTAACCTGAGACGTTTCCGTGTATTTTTTCCTTTCCATTGTGACCTAGTTTTCCTGTGTTGCCTGATTATGTCATTCTATTCACCTGTGTCTTGTTAATTATCGCATTCGCCCCAGTGTTTAAATACTCTTAGTTTCCTTCTAGTCGCTGTCCGTCTTGGTTTACCTTTATGTTCAGCTGATTTCCATGTGTTCCTGTGGCTTTTGCATTAAAGTCTGTTCTCCTTCTAGTGATGCAAAGTCCGATTCATTTCCGTGAACCGGTCCTTTTCGGACAGATCGGCTCATTGAACCGGTTCAAAAAGCCGATTCATCGGTTCCTGACGTCATCAACAAACAACGTCTCTACGCATTTCTTTTCTAACAACTAACAACAATGTTGTATCAATGAAACATTCAAATAAGTCATTTGTGTCAACGCATATTGAAACATTCAAAAAATAAAGTTATTTGTGTGAAAGCATATTGCTGATTTTTGCCATATAATTCACTTAAGTTAATGGTGTTTGTGGTCAGTTTCATTCGCGGATCCTCATGATGACCAATATTGACTAGCCTACAATTTGGATAAGATTCCTAAAAGTTTCACACCTACAGCACACATTACAGACATTGATGCACAAACGCGGATATGTTCTACATGTCTACAGTATAAAGAATGAATAAACCAGTCTTATAAACTCCTTGATTTCGCTTAAGCAACTTTAAATATAATATGCATTCACAATAAACTATAGTAAAATGTATTTACATCACTCGACAGAAAGGTTTTTGCAGGTTTTAATAAAATGTAAATTAATAACAGTCATAATAAGCTTATTTCCAGTACGCGCCTCAGGCTTGCACAGTACCGTCAACTCGAACTAAAGTTCGATTCAGTTCGATTTTGTGAACCGGCTCGACCGGTGACTTCCTGAGAACTGGCTCAAAAGAACGATTCTACGGTGGCCGAGAGAGCTCAACGCGCTGTAACTTAAGAAAACACATGCAAATTGAAAAAACACCAGCAAATTAAGAAAACATCTTCATCAGTTTGACAACACACGCGCCGTTTCTTCATTTGCATGTGTTGTGAGGATTTGCAGCGCGTTTCTTCATTTGCATGTGTTGTGAGGATTTGCAGCGCGTTTCTTCATTTGCATGTGTTGTGAGGATTTGCAGCGCGTTTCTTCATTTGCATGTGTTGTGAGGATTTGCAGCGCGTTTCTTCATTTGCATGTGTTGTGAGGATTTGCAGCGCGTTTCTTCATTTGCATGTGTTGTGAGGATTTGCAGCGCGTGTGTTGTCAAACTGATGAAGATGTTTTCATAATTTGCTGGTGTTTTTTCAATTTGCATGTGTTTCCTTAAGTTACAGCGCGTTGAGCTCTCTCGGCCACCGTACGATTCATTCAAGAACCGAACATCACTAGTGGACAGCTGCAATTATAGCAGCCACTTTCAAATGATTCACACATCTTGTTGATTCCAGTTTCAACACAAAAGCAATACTCAGCAATAGCAGCTGTGTCTTCATTCTGAGAATCATTGTCCACACCTGAAAGTGTTACTGTGTTACGATGAACCAGGGAGGGAACACCAAGCATTTTGTGTCTCTTTATAATGAATGAAGCCACGCCAAAGATTTGAATCAGTCACCTCGCTTCAGGTGTTTCAGGTGGTCACGTAATCACGGAGATTTGATACAAGCCTTGATACAGTCTTTCGAACCAGGCTTCGGAGCCTCAGTGTCAAACGTCCCATCTCTATTGAACGCTTTACTCCCAACAACCAAACCCGTAACGTTAATAGCATTTAATTGCTATTTTAATGCAACTTTAAATATAAATTAAATTAAATTATATTTTAGTTTATCATAAATGCTTGTCGGTACATTCAGCAGTACTTTAACCATATGTGACCCTGGAGCACAAAAGCAGTCTTAAGTCGCTGGGGTATATTTGTAGCAATAGCCAACAATACATTGTATGGGTCAAAATTATCCATTTTTCTTTTATGCCAAAAATCATTAGGATATTAAGTAAAGATCATGTTCCATGAAGATATTTTGTAAATTTCCTACCGTAAATATATCAAAACTTAATTTTTGATTAGTAATATGCATTGCTAAGAACTTCATTTGGACAACTTTAAAGGTGATTTTCTCAATATTTAGATTTTTTTGCACCCTCAGATTCCAGATTTTCAAATAGTTGTATCTCGACCAAATATGTCCTATCCTAACAAACCATACATCAATGGAAAGCTTATTTATTCAGCTTTCAGATGATGTATAACTTTCAATTTCCAAAAATTGACCCTTATGACTGGTTTTGTGGTACAGGGTCACATATTTAAAAAAAAAAAAATCTGAAATTACATATAAAGATATACTTAAGTCCTACTTAAGTGGGTTAAGAACACTCCGAAGTTCAGTTTGTTTGTTTGTTTGATGTCATGGAGTCTTTTAAATTCTCGACACAGTTGAGAAATAATCTTCCACTGGCAGTGTGTTATTGATGTTGAGCTCAATGGTGATTTGAGGCCATTTTTTCTGATTGTTTAGTGCTAATATCTCTGCAGGTTGGAGAGACTATAGGAATCACAGAGGAGATCATGGGACTGACGATTCTAGCGGCGGGAACCTCCATCCCTGATCTGATCACCAGTGTCATTGTGGCCCGGAGGGGTCTGGGAGACATGGCAGTGTCCAGCTCCGTGGGCTCCAACATATTCGACATTACTGTGGGGTACGCTTTGTGTTTCTATTTAAGAAATGTATACTTTTCTTCAGCATGCATGCATTAAATTGATCAAAGGTGACAGTAAAGATGTTTATAATGTTGCAAATTCAATTAAATGCTGTTGTTTTGGATTTTCTATTCATCTGTGAATCCTGAAAAATAAAATATATAATGGTTTCGACAAAAATACTGGGCAGCACAACTGTGTTCAACATTGATGATAATCAGAAATGTTTCTTGAGCAGCAAATCAGCATATTAGAATGATTTCTGAAGATCATGTGACACTGAAGACTGGAGTAATGATGCTGAAAATACAGCTTTGATCACAGAAATAAATTATATTTTACAATATATTGACTTAGTAATCTGCTATTTTAAATTGAAATAATATTTCACATTTTTACAGTTTTACTGTATTTTTAATTAAATAAATGTTAATTTAGTGAGCATGTAAACAGAGTGCACTCTGTAATGTCAAATTAAAACGTTTACTTTAACATACATTTTAAATCATTGTTTTAATAAGCTTTTATTGTGTTTTAATGAAGTACACTTATTTTTATGTATTGATTAACATACTAAAGCACTTGTGAAGTTCCTGATTATCTGCAAACTGTAGTGTTTTATTCATTTTTTTACATTTTAAAGTTAATATATTTTATAGTTTAATATATTTTAAGGTATTAAATTGTGTAACTTTGCATCATTACAAATATATTTAAGTATATGACAAGCATTTCAATAGAAATTACATCGAAGTATGTTTTAGTTTATCATAAATGCTTGTGAGTACATTTAACAGTACTTTAACCATATTTCAAAGACAACAGAAGTAATTATGAAATCACATATAAAGATGTACTTAAGTCCTACTTAAGTGGGTCAAAACACTAAAGTTCAGCTAATTGCATTCAATAGCAATTTAAAACTATTTTAATTAAATTGCAATGAACGTGTATGCAGTTGTCTAAAAACGATACATTAATTTTGCATGCAAGTATATTTTTTGAAAGTATGCTATTTTCGTATTTCATTGTGCTGTGTTATGCATTAAGCAGTTCACTCGGGTTTGTATCAGAGCTTGAGTTTTGTGCATTTGTAATGTCCAGCGTTTCTTTGTTTCCCAGGTTACCGCTCCCATGGCTGCTGTACTCCATTATAAACAGTATGAGCCCGGTTCAGGTGAGTAGCAACGGTCTGTTCTGCGCCATCGTGCTGCTCTTCATCATGCTCCTCTTCGTCATCATCTCCATCGCCGCCTGTAAGTGGAAGATGAGCAAACTGCTGGGCTTCATCATGTTCCTGCTCTATATGGTCTTCCTGGTGGTCAGCGTCCTGTTGGAGGACAAGGTCATCGTCTGCCCCATCTCTGTCTGACGTCTCATTTACGCACACATGAAGCTAAACCACGTTCCTGCTGACTTTAACTTACCTCCGTAGTAATTTCTTTTCTTATGACAGAGTTCCCAGCCTCCTTCGCACTTTATCTAAAACCCTGTGTGTTTATGGGGTTTTACACACTTAAAACATGCTTTAATATTAATATTTGTCTTGCTTTCCAGTAAAATATCTAAAGATCCTTAAAGAACATCACTGAACTGTACTTAAGAAGCAAAACTCGTTTTCAGAGAAAATAGTTTTACTTGTTTTTTTTTTTTTCGTCTAATTTTAAGCTCAAACTTCATTAGGCATACACTTAGACTTTTCTTAAAACAAAAAATATTTGGCCGTAACTAATTATATATGAAGATATATTCTAAAAAAAAAAATATTTCTTACTTAGCATCTTTGTTTTGTTTTCCAGTGCAAATATCTGAGCATTCTTAAATTTACTGAGAGTGGACATTTCTTAAGAGAATTATGTGAGATATTAAGTCTTGTTTTCTTGAATGAATACATTTATGTTTGAATGCCAGTGTTATTTTAGTATCATTGCGAAATTAGTATAGTTTTTATTCACATTTTGAATCAGTTTTTATTTGTATATTTTTAATTTTACTTAAAGTTTGAGTATTTTTTTTTATTAATCTTTATTGTAGTTTTAGTTATTTTAGTACATCAAGTTAAACTAAATTAAAATTAGAAATGTTGACTTGCCAACTAGCCAAAATAAAAAGCTTGTATATTTTATTTAACCTTTGTTTTATGTCAAGTAACGGAAATGTGTTATGGTTTTAGTTTGTGCTTCAGTTTTAGTTAACTACAATAACCCTGGTTTATGTTTAAAGCAATAAGTGGGGAAAGAAAAATAATCTTGTTGTCCCTTTGATTTATTATTTATTTTTATTAATTTATTTTTATTTGGCTACTGATTCCATGTTTCCTTTAAGTTTTTTCTTTTTTTTTCTTCTAGAAGACAAGTATTAATTTAATAATAATGTAAACTTTTTTTTTTGTTTGTGCTCCACTCATTGAAGTGCAATTGATCATATGAGATGATGTTGAACTAGAGCTGTAACGGTGCACCTTGTACAGAATCCTTTGAACTGGTTGAGATGCATCAACACAGTGTTAAAACCTTTATACAGATTTTTAATTTTTTTTTCTTATTTATTTCCACACAACATGCACCGCAGTTGTGGGCGAAGCGGATGGAGCTGTGCGATCAGAATGATCTCTGATTATTTGTTGATTGTTTCAATCACTCTGTAGGGAGCGCTGAGGATTTCTGCGCAGACAGACGCTGTGATTACAGCAGGCAGCATTTGCTCATTTCTCAGTCTCTGTAGGCTGTTTGTTCACGCTGTGAATGTGCTGCACTGCTGAATAATCGCTGGTTTGGAGCAATTATTCCATGATATGACCGAGATAGTGTCCAAAATTATTTTCACTTTGCATGAGCTGATGGCCATTGATCTTTTTTTTTTTTTGTATTCGTTTATTCTTTCTATCATATTTATATGCTAATCTTAAGAACATGAAAAGAAAACGTCTCAGGTTACTTATGTAACCATGGTTCCCTGAGTAGGGAACGAGACACTGCGTCTAGGGGTCGCTATGGGGACACCTCGTCGTGACCCGTGTCTGAAGCATACATTGAAAAAACACCAACTCGTTGGCCGGCGACAGCCACATGGGTCACGACGAGGCGTCCCCATAGCGACCCCTAGAGGACGCAGTTCGAAGTTCCCATGAAAGGGAACCAACTTTCTTGTGGTAGTAGTAAATAGAAGTATGGTCTATTCTGCATGTTCAGTGATTACTGTATGTTCTAATATTTATTTATTTATTTAATTTCCCTTACAAAAAAAAATAAACACACACAGACATATATATATATATATATATATATATATATATACACATATATGTACACATACAAACATATTTATTTATTTATTTTTAACCAAATGGTACACAAAATTAAACTGGCCCTAAAACTGAGAATCTGTGAACCGTTACTTCCCTAGCTTTAAAAAATGACAAAGACAAATGCTGGTTGATGATATATTTTAGATGTTGAATGTTGTTCAAACACCTCCAGAAATATTACGGCTCTTTGGTTTGGTTTAGCTTCAGTTCATGATGAAAGTAAATGTGTGAAATATATTGGCAGCCATTTGAAACCGTGGCAAATAACATCTTGAAGGTTTTCTTTATGTATCCAGGGTGACACACGGGAATGTTTGTTTAAAGAAAACACTGATTATGTATAAGATATTATAAATATTTGTATATTTTTCTTTACATTTTGCCTGTATGTCAAGAGGCCAAGTAGCCAGATGCATTGAATTTGAACATATTGTTTACCTTCCATTTAATTTTCGTTTTTTTATATAAATCTTGTTCATTTAATAGCAGTGTTAGGGTTTGTGAGCGTTTGTGTCGCTTTTACTTTTTGCTTGCAAACTCTTTTTGGTTTGAGGTCCAGTTGTTGTGGCTTCAAGCTACTTCCACTGCAAAAAAAAGTAATAGTATGACCTTTTTTAGTAGCAGTGTAGAGGTATTTGAGCTGCAGTATTGATTGTAAAAAAATAATTACTTGCTGCCTCATTCACCCCGAAGGAGACTACAATTAGCCTACTGCATGTTGCTTCCCCAATCCTTATTATTCACCCATTTATAGAAAAATCGCGTTGAATAATATTATAAACACGAGGGAAATGTGTAGATGCTTATAGTCTGTAGTTAAGTGTTAAAACCTAGAAAGCATTAGACATATATTGCACTCCCAGCTGCTAAAACCACGTGCAGTGATTTCCCTCAATAGTCTGCGTTCACACTACACGTATTCGGATTGGAAACCAGATCGGAGACGGTAGTGATGCGCTAGAAAAGACATTTTCAAGTAGGCAATGCATGCATGAAAATGTGTAGTCTATTAATTCAAGATGTGCTCATTGCTTTACTGTAAGATTCAAAGACACAATATTTGCATAATGATTTGCTTAACAAATAGTCCTTTGGTAACGAATGAGTGTTAATGTGCTAGCGCTGTCTAAACCTATCTTAGAGACGTAAAAAACACATGCATTCATTAAGAGTAGCACGATCCATGTTACACTGATGGTGCTTTAGGACTCGATCTTTGTAATCTGTACAGACACACATGTAGTGCATTACTAACTAATGGAGAACTCACTGATCAAGAATATTCACGATTCACATACGGTACACGAGCATAGAACTTATTCCAATAGTGATTTTATTTGTGGAGGCAGACGTTTTATTTGTGTTTTGAAGACATTTTGGCATGACAGAAAATCTGAATGCAGCTGCTGTGTATGTATACCTTAGCAAATACTGCCCTCTAGTGTGTCGTAGGATGCTATTTTTGTAGGAAGTTTTCCACGTGTAAGCCAAGGCCTGTTGTTGCATCTTTTCACATGCATGCACTAAACTTAGAAAGGCTTCTCGATCTCTTTTGCTGTATTAAATACTTATATTTTAGGGGAGAAATACAATATCCTTGTCAGCCCAATCATATTTATATCTTCAGAAGAAGCTCTCATCCACATTGCTGAATGTTTTTTTTCCATTTCAGTGGTCCACGAATGAAATCTTGTAAGGCTTTTAATTGTTTTCTGAACCAATAAAACTGACGAGAGTGTATTCCAACAGGTCTGGACCGAGCAAAGAGATGTGTGAATGTGTAATAAATATATGAATGTGGAGATATCGATATGGGCTGCGTTTCCCAAAAGCATCATAAGCCTAAGTTGATCGTAGCTCCATTGGTTTCAATGCTTACGATGCTTTTGGGAAATGCAGCCCTGAACTAATGTGATTTATTATATCGATAAATAGAGAAGAAGATTAAATTCTCAAACTTTGAAAGGTTTTTGATAAAAACTGATGGTAAAGGTGGTATTAAAACTGATATAAGCAATGCGGCGGTTTGAAAATGTGCTTTTAAAAAAATAAATAAAAAAATACATTTTTCCCCCCAAACTGGAATTCAGATTTACGTATCAGTAGTGGTTTCTATCCTTGCTTGTTACACCATAGTATTTATTAATTTTCAGAATTAACATCTGCTTTTCATAATAATTATTCTATTTTATATAAGTATTTTGTCTAATAAGAGGGCTGTACACACTGTTCGAGTGCCCCTGCTTTATCCTGTTCCTGCTTTCTGGCAGGGTATGGATTATTATGATTAATTTTAATGTTTTATTTTGTTTTGTGTTGAACAGCATTATTAATATGCACTTTGCATTTATATGTGTCTGTTTAATTATTGTTTGTTCGCTCTTAATGAGGCTGAAGTTGAATGTTTGGCCTGCATTTACACAAATCTGGAGTTACTGAATGCTGGATTTTCTCCATTTTTACACTTGCACACAAAACTCATCTGGACTTTAAAAGAGTGAAAACACTGATTCTGTTCACCTTTTTCTGGCTTCATTTCTTAGCATTTGTAGATGACCCTGTTTCTGTCTCCACCGTTGTCTTTCTTTCTTCATAAAACTGCACTTTTGTACTGAATTACAAGATTCATGCCTGCATGTCTCCATCACTCTGTTTAATGTCCCATTTCACTAGTGTTCATGTGAGTTATTTCAAATGTACATATATATACAGATACTAATAAGAATATAGAGAAACTGTACATGCAAACTATGTAATAAAAGAAATATAAGGGCAGATTGTCCGTGGTGAATGAAGTTTTCCATGGAATTAGCAGCTGCAAAGATATAAAGTTGAAATAAAGTTGAAACACACCGACAGGATTCTCTCATTTCTTTATTCTACAAATGTAATGTGCAAGAAATGTAAGTATTTCTAATTCTTGCAATTTTACCATTTCTTTTAATTTCTTTCCTGCGGAGGAAGAATAATTGTGTGAGTTGTGCTTCGGCTCCGCTGCTCTGCGCGGATGAATCTGATGTTTTGACGTAACGCTGTGATCATGATAACAGATGATTACTTCATCAGTGCGAATGTCACTAAAACATTAAAACTACACTAATAACGAAAAAACGACGGGTATGCAAGAAATATGTCTCATAAGCAGGTAAGTACTACAGAGCAGTGGTTCCCAACCTTGGTCCTGGAGGCATCCCAACACTGCACGTTTTGCATGTCTCCTTAATCAAACACACCTGATTCAGGTCATCAGCTCATTAGTAGAGACTTCAAGACCTGAAACTGGTGTGTCAGAGAAAGGAGACATGCAAAATGTGCAGTGTTGGGGTTCCTCCAGGACCAGGGTTGGGAACCACTGCTATAGAGTGTATGCCGCTGTTGTTTTGACTCACTGCAATCAACAGTTTTAAAATAATGCTAAAAGGTTTGACAAC
The DNA here is from genome assembly GCF_001515605.1 of Sinocyclocheilus anshuiensis. Classification (NCBI taxonomy): domain Eukaryota; kingdom Metazoa; phylum Chordata; class Actinopteri; order Cypriniformes; family Cyprinidae; genus Sinocyclocheilus; species Sinocyclocheilus anshuiensis. The sequence continues at coordinate 322,476 of NW_015547669.1, read as the reverse complement.
CCTGAAATAACTATTGTAAGTCATATAATGGGGCAAACTATAATGTGGCTATTTATAGGCAAATAGAATAAGTAGTTGGTTTATGGACGGGCATTGTTACCAAATTAAACACTGTTTGTGAACCTAGTCAGTGCACAGCTGATGCGATGCAAACTATGTTGATTCGTATTTTATTACGTTTGTGTCGCTTTTACTGTTTGCTTGCAAACTCTTTTTGGTTTGAGGTCCAGTTGTTGTGGCTTCAAGCTACTTCCACTGCAAAAAAAGTAATAGTATAACCTTTTTTATTTATGTGACGTAAATTAATCAATGAGGACTGATTAATTATGCAGTTTCCCACGAAATCCGCCCCAAAAAATCTGAAATATAAATAATTAATATAAACTTACCATAGTGTTTTGGGGTACAGAAAGTAAATGAATAAATAAAAATTGATGATGGTTTTATGATGTACTCATTATTTACAGTGTAGCTGTAATCAAGCATTAATGTTGACAAAACGTCTGAAGATAGACAGACAGAGGGATAGGTGTGTGGTCACTTGTGGGGCTGCAGTTGTGACTTTGTACAGATATCACTTTCACACCTTCTCATGCTGCACCGAAAAACAAACATCTAAATAAAACAAAAGCGTGACAGGTCATTCACACCTTGGCTCAAATGAGGTCTGACAGGATGACATCTGTGAATTTGCACAGTTACAGGCTGCAAGATTATTTCTGTATCTTTCTTTTTTTTGCAAATTGCCACATGTGTGATTCTTATATCACAATACTTGCCCTTAATAGTCCGTTATTAGTAGGAACCAAGTGTACCATGGAGCTTGGTACACTTCTGCTAATGCTCTCTAAGTATTATATTCTATTTCTGTTATTTTATCTATTAATTATTATTTTAGTTTAGTTTTTTCAAAATATTCCACTCTCTCTAACCATTCGACTCTACTTTCAAGACTTTGTAAATGTGTTAAATCAGAAATTCATCGATCATGGAATTAGCTTCTTTGCAGCTTTTTAAATTTTATTTCCAGAATGTTTTCAGCTGAAAAAGGCACAATGTGTCGCTTTTACTGTTTGCTTGCAAACTCTTTTTGGTTTGAGGTCCAGTTGTTGTGGCTTCAAGCTACTTCCACTGCAAAAAAGTAATAGTATGACCTTTTTTATTTACGTGACATAAATTAATCAGTGAGGAATGATTAAAAGAGAAAAGTTTGCATTCATGGAGTGAGAGGCAGATATTTTGGGCCATTAAGTGGACTCTACAGGTTATTGTCCATTGAACAGAATGTAAGCTGTCCAAGAAATATGTCAATCTTGCTGGCCCCCATACACAATCAATTGAAAAAAAGCATGAAATAGCATTGGAATAGTGAACAAAGAGAAGTGTTTGAGACAAGGGCATAGGTTTGGTTTTGACATTCGTGGGGATATAAGAGCAGACCCCCCCCCCCCACCCTCCCCCTTGACCGCAGCTTCAAGTCATCTAGACTCTTTATTTTTAGTCTATGGTAGCCAACATATTCATCATTTTGTAATTCATAAACAGTTTTTTTTATGTTTGTCAGCTATGTTTTACAGATAATTACACAATTTTGAGTTTGTGAACCAACAACATTACAGAAGCATCAGAGCGCTGGGTCTTAATCACTCATCACTTTATTTTAATATTAATTGTATTGGACCCAGGATGATTCTGAAAGAAAACTCTACTGTTGCTGTAGTAACGAACACTACTTTCATGCATATCTGATTGACAGATAAACAGTGTTTCAGTGTTGTATTTGAGTGTTTTTTGTTTGTTTGTTTTTTGTTTGTTTTTTTTTTGTGGATATTTCAGCTAACAGTTTGCTTTGTACATTCAGTTTAAGAACATTAAGTTAAAGTTACTGACCGCAGCGACTCATGACACTGTTCCAAATCCTGCCGCACCACAGAGCACCACTCACTTAGTTTTCCATAAAATCAGTGCTTGAAGTGGAAAAAAGTGGCGGTACTCAACCCTACTCCCCCACCCAAAAATAAATAAATACAAACTAAAGTACTAAAAAGTACTTTTTTTAATTTTCATAATTTGCAATGAATGTATATAGTGCCACAATAAATAAATAAATAAATAATTGTTTGCAATTCAATTCAGAATTACTAAACCAAAGCCTTCTACAGACTGCACGATTTTAGCAGTCCTATAAGATCATTGCAAATCACACTGTGTGGCATGGATCTAATAATAATAATAATAATAATAATAATAATAATAATTCATTACATTTATATAATGCTTTTCTGGGTACTCAGAGCACTTTACATGGAAGAGGAGAAGCTCCTTAACCACCACCAATGTGCAGCATCCACCTGGATGATGCAATGGCAGCCATATTGCACCAGAACGCCCACCACACACCAGCTTATTGGTGGAGAGGAGAGAGAGTGAAGAAGCCAATTAGTATATGGGGATGATTAGAAGGCCATGGTGATGGTCAGAGACCAATAGGCAAATTTGGTCAGGATACTGGGGTTACACTCCGAATCTTTTTCAAAGGAAGTCCTGGGATTTTAAATGACCACAGAGAGTCAGGACCTCAGTTTAACGTCTCATCGTAATAATAACTGTGTGATGATCATGCTGAATTTCTGACACTGTCAGAAAATTATCATAGGCTATCTTTGGTCGCAAGGCTGTGACAAGGGCCGTATTTGGACCTCTCTCAGTGTATGACACAGGACCACCGATTAGGAGTCACGATCCCAGAAATCACCACGATTGTTTCACAATGCTAATCTTTCGTCTGGGACAGCCAAAAAAATCGTGCAGTGTCTCGGACTTAAAACACCTTCAGACCTTCACCTTCCAAATAGCTACATGCTGAAAAGAATAATTTTTTTGACATCTGTACGCGAGTACTATTATCTCTGCCATCTCTGATGAAATGGGCCATGTTTTCTCTGCATTAGCTCTGTTTTGAACTTACTGTTTCAATGCATTCGCTTTTTGGATCTTTGGACTTTCCAGGAGTTTACCGGTTGATCTGATCGCAAAAACCTGCTTCTTTTCATTTTTATAAGGTATTGTTTTTGTTAAAATTGACTGATTAAAATCAGTAGTTAATTATTATTTTACTACTCTGCACACTCCCTGACATGCTCTCGTGGCTCCCCTTTGAAAACCACTGGTTGACCGACTCAGCTTGCATTCATTCACGTGATTTGTCGAGATGAGTGTTGGTTTATATAGTTTAATTTCTAATCGCTCATACACTGACGCTTTGACTGTAAGTACTGGCAACATGTCAGAAGTGCTGGTACGGTAAAGACTAAAATATAGAAGTGCCGGTACTGTGTACCAGTGCATAACGGCCAACTTCAAGCACTGCTGCTGCACTATTAAACTGATGATACATGTAACTCTAGCAGAGAACTAACAACACCCAATGACAGGAACACTTTTTTAACATCATGCTTAGGGGGACAAATTGCAATTGGTCAATTTGGTTAATTCAATTTAAATTTGGTTTAACTTCTGTTATGCTGAACGAATCATACGCGATCATGAACTGAAAAGATAGAGTTGAAAGCCATGCAGTCGTTCACTTAAAGAAAGAAGAGGAACTGCATCTGAATGTGTGACAATTTACAGCTATCAGTCTAAACTGGGTGCGTTGAAGCAGTGTGGTCAAACTCTGTAGTTCTCACACTCTGTGGTAACGTGTTTCTAAACCTCAACAGTGAGTACACAGCTGTGAGGTACTAACTAGAAAACAAGTGCGAATCAAAACTGGTAATGCACTAATGGTGATATACTGTGTACAACAACAACAATAATAATAGGGATGCACCGATACCACTTTTTCCAGTACTCGCCCGATACCGATACTTTTATTTTTGGTACTTGCTGATACCGAGTACCGATACCAATATTTTTATTGCATTTGTGAATTTTTACAATATTGGGTACATAAACCAAAAGAGTATGTATAATGTAAGATGGTTAACTTCATTTATCAAATAGATACAGTCAAACCAAAATTTATTCAGACACCTTCAACATTTCTCACATTATCAGTTTATTTGCTATAGTTTAGAAAATGGTAATAAAATATGACAAGAACTCAGAGATAAACTGTGTCAGAACAAATTCAGCTTGATAATGTTATATAACGTTGATAGAAAGGTATGTAATGGATTACAATCAACCAAAAATTATTCAGTCAGCTGTTAGTATGACAGTATTATTTACACAACTATCAATACTTAGCCGGGCAACCTTTAGCCTTAATGACAGCCTGTAGTCTCCTGGGCATGCTGTCATCCAGCTTCATGCAAACCTCAACTTCAATGTTTTTCCCAGATTCGGTCTGAATAATTTTTGGTCCCAAATTTTTGATCAGTTTTACTGGTAGTCCACCGTATGAAGAATTTTTGGGTATAATTTATCACAGTTTACTTTATTTTGCTATCCTCACTTACATAAATGAACTACAGTGTCCTGCACCCACT
>NW_015547669.1:305073-317096 GCF_001515605.1 Sinocyclocheilus anshuiensis | reverse complement strand
ACGTGCTGCGATTTATATTCCAAAGCCACTCATATAATGCAGAAACACTCAAGCAAGCAAAACACGCTCAACGCGTGCACATATTTGTACTAGTGCAGAATAGTACAGCCGAGCGCATTACACACAGGCTGCTAGATTCACTTTCGCCAGAAAGTCGTGTATGCCTAAGATTGAATATAAATGATGTTTATAGTGAATGCCTCTATGAATGGTCTTATTTTTATGATTTAGTTTGAATCCAAATGATACGTGTGCTGAGTGAACATCAAAGATCACACAACAGAAGTGCGCTCGTGCTCTCTCTCTCTCTCTCTCTCTCTCTCTCTACCGTTAAGTAACTTGTGCATTGTTTTGCTTACTTGTTTATGACATTTCCGACTGAACTACAAACTTTCCAGTGATGTCTGTGAGAAAGATCTATTCACTCGACAAGCTCGCGCATCTGCGCCGCCGCGCGCTCAATCCACTCAGCGTGCTTTGTTTATCAGCTCGCGCACATCAGCTATACAGGCGTTAATACTGAAGGTTTAACATTATATTTATTGCATACATATACTTCGTACACATCCTTAATCTCTAATAACGCCATTCTGTTGTCTGTTGTTCTGTTGTCAGTGTTTCTTTGTCTGAATATGGCACTTATCACATGTTGTGTGGTATCGGTGTTTGGTATCGGGGCATTTTAACGAGTACGAGTACAGGAGACCAGTATCGGGCCCGATACCGATACTAGTATCGGTATTGGTGCATCCCTAAATAATAATAATAATGTATGTTCTATTACATTCTATTTTTGGAGAAACACAACAATTAAATGATGATCTTTATACTCTCATTTTAGTTCATAATTATTTTTTCTGATTTTCTGTATTTTTTTACAAAATTTTAAACAAATGTTCTAGTTTTCCACTTTTCAGTTGCTGTATACATTTATTTTGCTTTGCTAAGTGTTGGGGCAGTTGTGGCCTAATGGATAGAGAGTTGGACTTGTAGCCCAAAGGTTGCGGATTCGAGCCTCAGGTCCGGCAGGGATTGTCGGTGGGGAGAGTGAATAACCATTGCTCTCTCCACCTTCAATACCACGACTGAGGTGAGACCCTTGAGCAAGGCACCGTACCCCCAACTGCTCCCTGGGTGCTGCAGCATTGGCTGCCCACTGCTCTGGGTGTGTGTGCACTTGGATGGGTTAAATGCAGAGCACAAATTCCAAGTATGGGTCACCATACTTGGCCACATCACTTTCACTAATTAGAATCTGAACCAACCTAACTGCTATATACAGTATAGATGATTTTTCACATCAGAATAGTGTGAGTGAAATGTACCTGTATAGTGTGAGGACAAAATGGTCAGTTGGTGAGATCAGAGGATGTTAACACCCACAGGACGAGTTGATGATGTTTAAAGGAAGAGCTGTAACTATAGAGTGAAAAGAAAGAAAGACTGACAGAAACAGAAAATGGCTGATAAGCGTCACATGTGTCTGCTGGGACTGATCATACTCTGTGCACTTCTCACAGGTAAAGAATACTGTTTATGATCTATGATACACTATAAAAGATCTGTAAAACGTAAACCATTTAAAAAATAATTTAATTAATTGAATCACTCTAGCAAATAAGTTTGGCTGAATGAGGTGTTTGACATTTTTCACACATTTGATATTTTGTATGTCAGAGGTTCTCAGCTCTGGGCCACGAGGTCCATGTTCTTGCAGAGTTTAGCTCCAACCTTGATAAAACGGTAACTTTCTACTAATCCTGAAGACCTTAATTAGCTTGTTCAGGTGTGTTTGATTAGGGTTGGAGCTAAACTCTGCAGGAAAGTGTACCTTGAGTTGAGAACCCCTGTTGTATGTCATACTGTTACACTCATAAATGTGATGCAAAGGTCTGCTCAAGTTAAAGGGGTCATCGGATGCCCATTTTCCACAAGTTGATATGATTCTTTAGGGTCTTAATGAAAATTCTGTAATATAGTTTGGTTAAAATTTCTCAATGGTAGTGTAAAACAACACCGTTTGGTAACGCTTTATATTACAACCAGCAAAGAACTACGTAAGTATACTGAATTTACAGTGTACATTTCTGTAATTATAGTGTACCTATAAAGAACGTACGTGTATAAGGCAACAATGTGTTACGTTTGGGTAATAAGGGGGTAACAACCAGATATGCAACCTACAAAGAACTGCGTAAGTAAACTGAAGTTACAGCGTAACTTTTTTGTATAGTGTACCTATTCTGTGTAGGTAGGGGGATAATATGCGGCGTTTGCGAAATAAAGGGGTAACAACCTGTAAAATTACAAATCATTTATACTGTAAGTATTATGAAACTAAGAGGTACCTGTTCTAATATTACGTGGTATGTATGGCCTAAACAACAATCGTATGTTTGGGAATGATTTAGAAAGACGATATATACTTTTTATAATTTTATATTGGTATTTTATTATAGGTGTATAGGTATTTTTTAACCATGGGGTACATATTCTATTATTAAAGGATGGACATGATGGAGATTACTGAACAACAAAACTGGACATCTAGTGAAATGAGTTAATGAGTTTCTGCTATGATTTATAATGCATGAGTCTACTTACATTATGAAAGCTTATTTGTCGATCTCAGCAACTTCACACCAGCAACTTCTTAACACCACTATCACCAAATAACTTTGCATGATATACCATCAAGGTTCAATGCAGCTTAAAATAAGCTTACCTCTTTCCAGCTGTTCGCAGAAAAAATACATGATACAACATTGGTATTTCAGTGGATGTATACTGTGGTGTTTTATAGCAACAAAAAAAAATGTAGAGGGTTTAATTTGGCCATCGAACAATTAAATTAAAATGTTTCTCTGTAATTACTGTGTAAATATACACTTGTTCTGTGTTTAAGTCCAACTTGTCCCCCCCTTGTTCCATGTAGTTACAGGGTAAATACAACATTTGCGGGCTGTAAATTAAATGGTGCTTTGTTCCCCCCTTGTTCCATGTAGTTACAGGGTAAATACAACATTTGCGGGCTGTAAATTAAAGTGGTGATTGTTCCCCCCTTGTTCCATGTAGTTACAGGGTAACGTAAGTGGCTACAACAAATTTCTCTGAAACGATTGTTTATACAGTAGGTCATACATACATAATATATCAGGTAATTTATCAATAAACAAGGTGGACTGTTTTATTTAATTCAAATATTGTTTGAAATTTACTATAGGGTTACCTACTGCTGGGTTAAATTAACCCAACATTTTTTTTTTTCATTTTGTTTTTATTAAAATTACACACAATATGACAACAGTAACAACACAGGCAACAGATAGCATAATAAAAGATTAAAATTTATTACAACAGTTCAAAAAAAATCAAAGCAACTCCATACTTATACATCTTATACAGTTAAAATAAATTATTTTGAAAAGCTTAAGAACAAATTTAAGATTTTGTTCAATTTGTTCATGTTTTTCACCCACTGACAAAAGTACACTATTATGGCCAAACCATCACGCCAATAAACACACAGTAATAAACACTGAAAATCAAGATTAAACTGTGTATTATTGCGAACTGACAGGATTTTACCGTCTTTGATTTTATCGTTTTTATCCACGTCCTCAAGCACCATTTTGACTAGTTCACGGTTCCCGGTTTTATGGTTTTGTTGTGAGAACATACTCAGACAAATCCCTCCAGTTTTAAAAGAACACATTCCAGTCAGTTTCAAAAAATCTCTCCTCTTCGCTTCGATTAGTTTTCTTGTATTTTTGACACATATTCCTGTCATGAGTGCCGCAAACACCGACTCGATCGTTTCAAGCGCCATTCTGTTTCCAGTTTGCGCGCACCACATTCCCTGCTCCAGTTTTAAAGGAACACACTCCAGACAGTTTCAAAGTTGTCCCTCGTCCGCACTTCGATTCGTTTTCTCCTATTTTCCACACATGTTCCCATCTTAAGCACCACAGTCACGGATTTCGTTGCACACAGAACCGTTCATGTTTGGACTCATACCCAACAATCTCAACCGAGCGTTTGGATTGAAACAATTACCAGTGTGTTTTATATGTGTAGGCTATAAAAAAGTACAGCGTATGTTTTTTGCTAAATCGCTTGGAAATATAAGATTGTTGTTAGGTCATATATACCACATAATATTAGAATAGGTACCTCTTAGTTTCAAAATACTTACTGTAGAAATAATTTGTAATTTTACAGATTATTACACCCCTTATTCCCCAAACTTAGCATATTATTCCCTTATACGTACACGGAGGTACTGAATAGGTACACTATAATTTCAAAAACGTTACGCTGTAAATTCTGTTTACTTACGCGGTATGTTGCAGATTGTAATCTACAGACGTGGAAAGAGTACGAAAATATTCTACTCAAGTAAAAGTACCATTACAGTAATGAAATTTTATTTAAGTACAAGTAAAAGTACCAGTCTAAAAATCTACTCAAGTAAAAGTAAAAAGTAGCTCATTTAAAATTTACTCAGAGTAAATATTACTTAGATACATTTTAACAGTGGGAGGGAGGCAAAAATGGGATAAGGCTATAAATCTCAAACCAGTTGTTTTTAATAAGGAATCAGTTATTTAGAATAATACGCCATTTAGGCTGTTACCAGGCAAATTAAATCAGTATCAACAAAATTAAAATGTTTTGACATATAAGACATAAAATGTTGAATGCTCATTTTAAATTATATAAAAAAAGATCCTTCAAATGTGAAATTAAAACCACCAGTAGGTGTCAGCAAGTCACTGTTAATAAGTGAGTCACTGCTATTGAACCGAATCATTTAAACGGTTGATTCATGCAGGAACGAAACACCGTCCTGTTGCTCAGAGACGCAAAACTGTGCTATGGTGGCTGTGTTTGGAATTATTTTTGTTGTCGAAATAGAGCAAAAACAGGCAATATTGTGTCTAAAACGCAAGTCTCTTAATATTAACTTCTTGTTTATTGAACTGTTGTAAAAAAAATGTATATGTAATCATGCTGATTTTTGGAGGAAAAAGACGGCACTCTTCGTGGGATATTGATTTACTATATGAAATTATATAGATAAATACATTTTCTGTCCCTATATCTTCAATTTTGTGATCATTCTAAATGCATTATAACAGACTGAATCTCGCAGTGAAAGAACACACTCTAAATGTGCTCACACGCCGCATTTTAATTTAGCCAAATTCTCAATAAAACTGTTTTCATTTATATAATTTACTGTTTCTGTTGTCAGTCAACGGGATAAATATGAAATAGTGACTGAAATGTGGCCCTTTAAAACTACATAACCAGCTCTCCCTTCCAAGATGTTAATCCTGATTTATAATCGAGCCGTCGTCTGATGAAATCAAATACACATAACATAAGCAAAGACAAAGACAATTCCTGAGCCGTATTTATGGCTATATTTGCATTTAAAATTAGATGCATATCTATTTTAACTGAAAGTGCTGCTCCTCTCTGCCGCTCGCTGAACAGAGCAGACGGAAAGAGAGAGAGAGTTATCTTTATTTCAAATACAAAAAAACAGTTTACAAAATATAAATCATCTCATAGAAAAGTACAAATAAATTACAGGAAATGTGTAAAAATCAACTCATCTTCAAACACAGAACACAATGCTCCTTTGCTACACCATTTTAGTTCAAAAGACATAAGATTATCCATAGACTTGTAGAAATTAAAATCAATCAGCACTCTAGACTTTACAAGAGTTGAAAACAAGACCGTAACATTTTGTCCAGGTTTCTGTTCGCTCCTATTTTTCTTACTTGACTAAATAGCCAGTTTAGCTTGACCCAAAATAAAATTCAGTAACTGACAATCAACACGTCTTTTCTGCACATACTTGGTACCCAAAATAAAAGTTTCCTTGGAAAATATTTAATTAAAAGAGTCAAAAAGATTTCCTAATACAGTAAATAAGGATTTTAGTCTAGAACACTCCATAAAAGCATGAAAAACAGTTTCTCTATTAAAACAAAAAGGGCATTCGGAGCTCACTTCAGGATTTAAAACAGAAAGAAAAGCATTAACAGCAATTGCTCCACGGAGAACCCTCCACTGTATGTCCCCTACTCATTCAGCTTTAACATGATCATCTAGTTTAAAATAAGAATGCCATGGCGTATCCACTTTGCGGTCTAAAATGTCCTTATTAAAAACCAAAACACAAATTTTGTACAACATGTTCCCTGTGACTGAGAAGAAATCTACACACAAAGATTTCCCAGCTTTTAAAAACAGACCCACACAATCATCTAGTTTGGGAGACAAGTATATGGTCGGAAAAGGGTCCTCAGCATTAGGAGCCTTTACTCCTTACAGTAGCCTGTCAATAATTGTCTCTCCTCGTTTGTAAGAGCAGATTGCCACTATACCATCAGTTGAGCAATTGTACGTATTGAAAAAAACACCTAGATGGGAAGCTACTTGTTCAGTGTTCGAGAAGTTAGGACCAGGCACATTTAAAAGCAGACCAAGGGTGGTGATCCTGGATTTACAAAGCAAAATATTAAGTCCAGGAAGATTGCGGTCAACAGTGGAAATATCCAATTGGACCCCATGTACTATAGGTTCATTTAACAACCAGAAAAGTGATTCCATACATGGTGTCCTTTGAAGATTAAAAAGACTCCATACTTTAAAAAGTTGGCATTCTGAGAGTATCCAGTTTCAGGGGGTCTAAAAAGAAAAGAGATTTGTCCATCTGTAGGCCTACAAGACTCCTTAAAATAGCACATGCAGCAGCCCTCCAACCAAAGGCACTTGATCCCGAAAGAAGTCTTTGTATAAATAAAAGTTTATACAAAGCTCTTTGTAGCTCTAAACGTTTCCCAGAAGTATGTAAATGTGTCTTTAAAATTTGTATCGTTAAGCAAAGCACTATTGAAATGCCAGTAAGCACTATTGGTTTAATTAAATTTAAAATAAAAGAACAGCACACCATACTATGATCAGAAAAAAACTAACAGGGATAATAAAACACTTGCTAAAAATACCAGATTGATGTTTAAAACTGTAAAACCTATCCAACCCAGCTAAAGATAGAACATTGTCACGGGTATGAGACTACGTATATTGTCTTAGATTGCCATTAAAATATCTCCATATATCACACAGCTCATGCATTTTAATGATTTTAATAAGTCTCTTACGGGAGGGGCCATGGGGTTCATTGTGATTCCTATCAAGATTTTCTTCTGTACAATTAAAATCACCTCCCAAAACCAAAAACTCTTCACCATTACAATTCTGTAGGGTTGAATTGAGGCTACCTAAAAACAACATTCTTTCAACACCTGAGGTAGGAGCATTAAAAAAAAAAAAAACACGATTTTCAAATAAAGCTCTAACTTTTAAAACTTTGCCCTTTATAATTTCTTCAACATCATAAGAAACTGGCTTAAAGCTTTTTTTTTTTTTTTTTAAACCCACTGCCAGCCGTTGTTGTTTTTCAAAGCCTGTGAATCCGGTGCCGCCATGCTTCCCCGAATACAGGTAGCACGTGGCCCAGATCAACACACCAACAAAACTATCCTTAATAAACAAAAAAATAAATTTAACACAGAGAAAGAAAAAGGATAGAAAAGTAGAGAGTAAATGCTTATTCCTAACACAGCAGTCACAAAAATTCCACTCATGCTCAACGAAACTCAAACTCACCACAAACGCTCTCCAGACTCACTCAGCAAACGCTCACGCATGTGCGCGAGAGAGAGAGAGAATCAGATTACTGCACAAATCAAACAGGATTACATCACTCACTGGCAAACCCAAACACAACAGCAGAGTAAAATACATTGCTATTTGGCCCTAAACAGAGAGTACAGTATGGCAGAGTATCTGTACACGGTGTCAGAGAAGAAACTGAGAAGCACGTTGACCAGATACAGACTCAGCGGACACAAGCTGATGATAGAGACGGGCAGACACAGAAAAACATGGCTGCCACCGGAGCAGAGACTGTGTTCACACTCTGATCTGAATCAGATGGAAACAGAACTGCACTTGCTCCAAATACACAGATATATGGACAGTGTTATATGATAAAATACAGCAGATCCATCAGACATTTTAAAACTCTTTCAAACCAGGAGAAACTGCCGTATCTGTTAGGAGAACAGAAGAACTGCTGTGTGTTTGTTTTCTCTTCTATGGTGACAGGCAGACACATATTGAGCAGCACTCAATCTGCCCTGAATCAGGCATCTGAGATCAGCTCGATTTGAGAAAGAGGAAATTATTTAACGAGATTTAAAAAAAAAACACATGGGTGGAACTTTTATCATTATAGGGTGGTTGTGTACACACACTGCCAACACACATTCATGTTCAAACAACTTTGCATGTCGCATCCGATGAAGTAAATTAAACTGCTGTAAGCTATTTAACACCAGTTTACTCTGCATTGTTCATTTTCTGCTTAAAACAGGACAAAAGAGTAAATATAAATGTTTCAATATGTAGGTAGCAGTGGAGCAGAAGTGACTCGTGTGTTCTGCAGTTCTGGTGAAAATGCCCGTCTGTCCTGTAATAATGCTCTTTCTGACTGCACATCAACTACATGGAGCTATAGCAGACATTCAGGGACAGTTGAACTGATTGCTGGAGGGATAAAGAAGAATGAAATAGAGAGACATGAGAGACTGAGTCTGGGCTCTGACTGCTCTCTGAACGTCAAGAAAGTCACAAAAGAAGATTATGGATTTTACTCCTGCCGACAATATGTGAATGAAGAACAACAAGGAACTGATGTATATGTTTATCTGCATGTTCTTCATGGTCAGTGTTTCTGTGAATTATTGTGGAATTATATATGATTATATGTTGAATTAAACGTAATTAAAAGTAATGTTCGTTTCCCTGAAAAGACTGAAATCAGTGGTGTAATCTCTGTCTGATTTTCTGTTTCAGTCTCTTCATCATCCTCACAGTCTGAGATCAGATCAGGCAGCTCTGTGACTCTCTCATGTCAGTTATATTATGATCAAGTCACTTGTGATATTTTGGTCGGTTCTGAGGGACTTCAGCTGATTTGGGTGAATCAGGCTGGTGTGAATCTGCAGACAGACTCCAGATTTCAGATATCATTCTCCTCAGAACAGTGTATCAGCTCTCTGACTACAACACTCCTGAATGAAGATCACAGCAGAGAGTGGAGATGTCAGGCTAAACAGAGAAATCAGCTGAAGACCTCTGCCACATATACTGTCAAGTATCCAAGTAAATTATTTATATTAACAATTAATCATCAGTAATTTAAATATGATCGTAGTCTATGACGTATCTGAACCTTCATCTTTTACAGCTCCAACCGAAACAAAGACACCATCTCCAGTCACCAGCTCTAAATCAACTGCAGCTCCTACACAACCAGGTACATAATCAGCTGTTAAGATGAATGTTTACTGTTACCTGAAGACCTCAGTCAGATACACTGACATGTATTCAGATAAGAAACTACATTTCTTTAATCAATTTCAGAAGAATCTCTGAGAGACATGACATGCCGAATAATAATGTCATTGATTCACGACCAACTGAAGGTTTATAGGCTGCAGATCACTGTGTTTTACTCACATATAATATAACGTTTTATAATGTTGATAAATGAACACAAACTGTATATCATGTGAAATTTGATTAAGTATGACGATATGATATTAATGTTCAACCAGTGTTAATTTCATTGACGAATAACTACAATGTTGATGACATTTTTTTCACCGACGACAACAAGACGATAACAAACTAAAACTATTTTTGAATGACAAAAGCTATGGCGTAAATCTATTGACATTTTCGTCAACGAATAAAAACGAGACAAAAATGTTAGGGAGGCACGATTTGGGATGAGATTCATTCAGAACGAATCTGCTGCGTGGTTCGGAGGTTATGCGTACATATGAACCGGCGGGACATAAGCTAAAATACACTTGCTGCACGTCGCATAAAACGTTCAAAAAATTTCAATATGTGGGAGTAAGAGAAGAGCAGACATATGCATAAATCTGACGACGCAAGAGAGAACTCAATTCGGTCTGGTTTTCTGAGCAACAACAGAAAGACAGAAAATCACGCACCGCTCTTGACTGAAAAACTTTAGTAGCCTTAAAGATTAATCTAAATGTATTTACAGAAATAAATATGTCTGCTTGAAAGAATGAAGAATATGGTAAACAAGTTGCTATAAAGAATGCATAATTAGCCTATATAACCACTGGTATTTCATTAAAAAGTAGACGTTCTGTTCTTGTTCTTTGTGAGAAGTGGTTTTATTTAATTTTAACATAAAGGCATTTTGTGTGTCACAACAGTTAAATCAGCGTCTATCATGATAAAACCTTAATATCAAACCTATATAATGAGTTTGGAAATTTTTAAGAAATGCTTAATAAATGCATTACACTGTAACTAAACCCATTCGATTTTAGCCGACTAAATTCACTGTCGATTTAGTCGACTAAAATCTTATGATATTTAGTCGACTAAAACTAAAAACAATTCAGATGACTAAAATAGGACTAAAACTAAATGGCATTTTAGTCAAAAGACTATGACTAAAACTAAATCAAAATTTGCTGTCAAAATTAACACTGTGTTCAACAATATGATGCATCTGAACATTCATCTTCTGCAGGTCTAATGGGTTCAACACTGAATACAGTCAGCCGCTCAAACTCTGAGAAGAAATCAAGCCAAACTCCAGCAGCAGATCCTACAAAACAAGGTACATGATCACTGACACACATCTTCAGTCAATGAACAATGAAGTCAAACAGGGCTAAGATGTATTTTATAAAATATGATGCATCAGAACTAAAATCCTCCACCTTATACAGAGAAACAGATTACCCTAACCCCTGAGACAACTTCAGCTACACAGCAAGGTATTTATATATGTCTTACTCATTTCAGTGCTTTAATGTGACACAGTAGAACTGGTATTCACATAACTGATTTTTTTATTTTTTTTGTAGACTTTAAGAAAAGCTTATCACTGGTCTTGTTTAATTTGTAAACCTCAAACACTTGTTTTCCCTTTCACAAAAAGCAAGTCAATGTGAAAGCTATTTCACTCTTTCATCACATACATGAATGGGACTTTAGTTCTTTTAGTTTCAGGACGTATCTATTAAAATCATAGTGAGCACTTATTAATAATCTTTCTATGTTACATAGCACCTCAACAGAGAGTTACACTGATATGGAGCTGCTGCAAACTAGCAGTTGAAATAAATCAAATTCAGTACTGCAAAAGGAATGTCTGTAAAGTTTCTTTTGTGTTCATGCATTAAAATATAATTTTTGAATATTGTAGGAAACCTTTTCCTCTTCGAAGCAGAGACCAGGAGACGTTGGGATATCTTTCATACAGTAGTTACTCTTTATTGAGGACTTGCTGTGCGTCGCTGCAGTCATCCAAGTCTGACTATAGCTCAGCACAGTAGAGTTTATACCTTTCAAGGGGGAGGGATACATAGAGGTGGAGACAATCTAAATAAAGCATGCAAATGCAGTACAGGAATGAGCCCGTTGCCAGAATTTCTCCAGCCCTGATCTCATCAGCATAACAGTGTCATTCAAATGCATAGGTGCTAATCCAATCAGCCTGACAGTATCGCCCATACCTTCACATTATCATAGAGACAAAGGCACAGCTGTGCCTTGAGCTTAGCATTCACCTTTAACTTGGGACCCTGCCCAATGGTCAGGAAGTGCATAAAGACAAAAGGTTAATGTCTCAGACACCTGGGCTGCCTGACTTGATCTTCTTAGAATGTCATCATCTTTACCTCAAAATGTAAAACACAATGTACCTTTTTTTCAGTTTATATACTATTACATTGGAACATAGATATAACATTTTATAAATTTGTAATCCAACAGTTCCCCCTTTGAGAGTTCTAATAACTCTCACAAAATACAAATTTAGACACTTAAAAGTTCATTCTTGTAACATGTGATCGTTACAGGCACATAGCACTTGCTCTGTG
>NW_015547669.1:281431-304478 GCF_001515605.1 Sinocyclocheilus anshuiensis | reverse complement strand
AAGAACAGTGAGGTAAGGATGGACTAGTGGATGGGGAAGGCCTCTGAGGGATTCTTCACCCAGGATTGGCCCCCGAAGCCTGTTGCATTCGGTTCTTCCCTGGGCTCCTCACTGGTCCGTGTGTCCTATCCTATCCCTGTGGGTGGGGGAACAACTTTACAGTGTGATACATGAGTCCAGGTTTTCCTTCCCTGACACAACACTGCAGCTGCTGTAATCAACATCACTTGATGTGGTCCGTGCCACTTAGGCTCTAACGGCTTGTTTCTGAATGACTTTATCATGACCCACTGACCTGGGATGATTGTGTGTTCACCTTCTGGTGGAGTCTGCCAACATGACTCAACTATCTCTCTGGCACTCTGTGCTGCCTTTGTGAGGTTTTCACAGTAAGTGATCAGGGCATCTGAGGCAATGTGTACATCAGCATTTCTAAGATCAATCACACCTGGCATCTGCATTGGGCGTCCAGTAATAATCTCATGAGGGCTCAGTCCTACTGATCTGTTAGGTGACGCTCTCATACTACACAGTACCGCTGGCAGCGCTTCAACCCATGGTGCTCCTTCCTGATGCATTTTGCTTAGCCCGGTTTTGATTGTTCTGTTTGCTCGTTCAACCTGTCCTGATACTTGTGGCCTGTATGGGCAGTGACGATTCCACTTAATCTTCAACATTTTAGACACTTCCTTGACTACCTGTCCTGTGAAGTGTGTACCTTGATCTGAGTCAATGCAATCTGGTAACCCCCATCTGGCAATTAAATCAATGACAAGACATTTAGCAGTGTGTGCAGCTGTAGCACGCCCTATGTGTTGCTGCTGTAGCTGCTGCTGGCACATCATTATTTTTCTGACATGTAACACATCTCTTGACTGTTTCGGTGGCTACATTTCTGAATTTTGGATTCCACCATTGATTTGAGAACCTGTGATTCATCGTTGCTGGACCACTGTGACCCAAATTGTGTATTTGTCGAGCCAAATATGGCAGCAGGGATTCGGGAGTGACATACTTTCCCCCTTTGGTCCAGCAGCCGGATGAATCCACTGTGGCCCTTCCTGATGCATTTTGCTTAGCCTGGTTTTGATTGTTCTGTTTG
Source organism: Sinocyclocheilus anshuiensis (assembly GCF_001515605.1). Classification (NCBI taxonomy): domain Eukaryota; kingdom Metazoa; phylum Chordata; class Actinopteri; order Cypriniformes; family Cyprinidae; genus Sinocyclocheilus; species Sinocyclocheilus anshuiensis. The sequence continues at coordinate 303,376 of NW_015547669.1, read as the reverse complement.
CTCGTTCAACCTGTCCTGATGCTTGTGGCCTGTATGGGCAGTGAAGATTCCACTTAATCTTCAACATTTTAGACACTTCCTTGACTACCTGTCCTGTGAAGTGTGTACCTTGGTCTGAGTCAATGCAATCTGGTAATCCCCATCTGGGAATGAAATCAGTGACAAGACATTTAGCAGTATGTGCAGCTGTAGCACGCCCTGTTGGATAAGCTTCTATCCATCTCGAGAACTTGTCTATTACTACCAAAACATCAGTTTTTCCCTTACAAGGAGGCAACGATATGTAATCAACTTGCAGGTGACGAAATGGTCCTGGTGGAGCTGGGGTATGTGTTGCTGCTGTAGCTGCTGCTGGCACATCATTATTTTTCTGACATGTAACACATCTCTTGACTGTTTCGGTGGCTACATTTCTGAATTTTGGATTCCACCATTGATTTGAGAACCTGTGATTCATCGTTGCTGGACCACTGTGACCCAAATTGTGTATTTGTTGAGCCAAATATGGCAGCAGTGATTCGGGAGCGACATACTTCCCCTCTTTGGTCCAGCAGCGAGATGAATCCACTGTGGCTCCTTTGTCTAACCATGTCCATGCTTCATATAGAGGAACGTCTTTGTACAGATCAATAATTGATTCAGGAGGCAGAATTGTCTTCTGTGCTGTACTACCTGAACACACTTGTACAGTTGCATAGGAACAAGCTTGTTTAGCAGCTACATCAGAAAGAGCATTACCTTTAGCTTCCGTAGTATTAGTAGTGAGATGTGCTTTCACTTTGATCACCACTAATTTCTTTGGAAGTTTCATGGCAAACATTAGAACTTTCACTAATCCAGCATGTTTAATGGGGGATCCAGCAGAAGTTAGAAACTGTCTACTTTGCCAAATGACACCGAAATCATGAACCACCCCAAAAGCATACCTAGAATCAGTGTAGATATTTGCAACTAATCCTGAAGCTAGCGTGCATGCTCTAGTTAAGGCAACTAGTTCTGCAGCTTGAGCTGAAAAATGATCTGGAAGACGACCTGAAGCTACCACTTCAGTGGTGGAAGTGACTGCATAACCTGCTCGTCTGTTACCTTCAATGACTTGAGCTGAACCATCAACAAACAACTCCAATTATGCATTCTCTATGAGAGTTTCTGTTACTTCACTCGTAGGTGCGTATGTAAGCGTAACACAATTGTGAGTCATTTCTCCTTCGTCCTCTAACACAACTTCAGTCATTGCAGACATCATACATGAGGATGGGTTCATGACTGACGCACGCTGTAAAACAATGTTTGGGGCTGTGAGGGTTGTTAACCAATTTCCCCAACGAGAGGAAGTGACAGAAGTGACTTTTGCTTGATTCATTAGTGCGGACACTGCATGAGGGCATCTTACGTTTACAGTCTGTCCTAACACCATTCCTGATGAAGCCTCAATAGCTAGATGAACTGCCTGCACTGCTCTAAGACATGGGCCCATACCTTGAGCGACTATGTCAAGTTTACCAGAATAGTAATGAATTGGGCGTAAACTGCCCCCATAATCTTGCATTAGACATGCAGTCATAAAGCCTAAGTGTCCATAGACATAAAGCACAAAGGGCCTATCAGATTGTGCAATTCCTAATGCTGGTGCTTGACATAGTGCTCTCTTCAAATCATTGAAAGCTTTGAGATGAATTTCTTCCATACAAACAGTATCGGAATCTTTAACCTGGCCTTTCAACAAGTCATAGAGTGGCTGAGCAATCGAGGCATAGTCTTCAATCCTTCAAGTGGACATTCTGGGTCACACAAATCACGTCTGACAGCTAACCATGTCTGGCTGTCAGAGTGCAAGGGTACAGAAAATAATCCATTAGACATATTGATTACTGAAAAAACCTTACAATCTAATGGTAAGCCATTACAAATTGTAGATGGATCTGATACTAGGGGGGTGATTTGATCAATATGTTTATTGGCTACTCTGTAGTCTATGGTGAGTCTCCATGTCCCATTGGATTTCTTGATGGGCCATATGGGTGAGTTACAGGGACTGTTGGTTTTAACTAGCACTCCTTGCTTCAGCAATTTTTCTACAATAGGTTTGATTCCCTGTATAGCTTCCTTATTGATCGGATATTGTTTGGTAACAGGAGGTGGAGAATGAGAAGGAGCAGAATTATGCATAGTATTTCTTCTACTATCTAACAACTTCTTCCTACACTCTTTCTCTGTGAGTCTCCATGTCCCATTGGATTTCTTGATGGGCCATATGGGTGAGTTACAGGGACTGTTGGTTTTAACTAGCACTCCTTGCTTCAGCAATTTTTCTACAATAGGTTTGATTCCCTGTATAGCTTCCTTATTGATCGGATATTGTTTGGTAACAGGAGGTGGAGAATGAGAAGGAGCAGAATTATGCATAGTATTTCTTCTACTATCTTGCAACTTCTTCCTACACTCTTTCTCCCAATGTCCTAATTTTCCACAGTAGTTGCATTTGCCTTCTCTTTTAGGCCATCTATTGTCTTGATTCGTTGTGTTAAACGTAGCAGCTGCTACTCTCACTTTTGCCTTAACATCAGCATCTCTTTCCCATGTAGCTAACCTGTCTAGGTTACTTCTGAGAGTTCTGTTAGACCAAGTTAGATCTAGGAATGGCAAGGCTTTTTTGTACTCGGCTACAAGGCCATCTGACCAGATGCGGACTAGGGGGTTCCTTGTCATCTAGCACACTTTCAGGATCATCAACTATTCCACTGTAAGTTACAGCTGACTGACAAAACCTTTCAGTGTATTTACTCAGTTTCTTCTTTCCTTTGCACACAGTTAGTGATTCTGGACCAGTCTATTTTGGGTCCCATGATATTCTTTAGAATTTTCAAAACACCTTCTCTCAAATCGCCTTTACTGGCATGTTGTAGTTCAGAAGTAACAGCAGACTCAAAACTGTTGAATTCAGATTCAGTTAGACTTTGTGACATCAGCTGTGTGACTTCTGCTAACGACATGTCATAGAGACACATTTTGCTGATAAATTCTCTTCTAAATTCAGAAAAATGTGTGTGTGCTGAGGGTAAGCTCTGGGATATAGTCTCTCTATATTTTTAGGTATTCGCTATCTGACCACAAAGGAGTCGCGAGACCATCTTTTTCAGTTGTGGGTATCAGTCTAGCATTCTTTCTAAACATTTTGTGAGTTTCTTTGTTACCACACAATCAAAACACTAAAACTTCTCTGATCAACAGAGAGTACGCTTGTTAACATTTATCAACTATTGTTAACCTTCCTTGGCAAAGCAGAGGATAACACAAATTACTAGCACTTTACGCTAAACTTCCCTGCCGAAACAGAGGATAACCAATTCTTCTCAGTTTATATACTATTACATTGGAACCTAGATACAACATTTTATAAATTTGTAATCCCACGATATGGTGAATCTGAACTAAAAATCCTTCCTCTATAAAATCAGCAAAAGCACTGATGCCAGTTACTGTATGTTTGTGAGTGATTTCAGTGGTTTTATTCACATTCTGGGGTTCTTCTAGAATCAGTCTCTAAATATACAACTGATTTCTCTGTGGAGATTTCAGAACAGCTGATCACAACTTTGACTTAATGTCATGTCTCTTGTACATCACCACCAATCCACCAATCCATAATTCTTTAATCATGTCAATGAGATGTCAAGTCTCCAAACAATCCAAAACAATCATGTTACTTATTATTTTATTTTTCTGTCAGTAGTAGTTGTTTTTATATCTTTGATTTCAAAGACAGTAATATACAGTAGATGCTCTGCTGTTGTTTTCATCTGAATATGAATGTGTCTCTCTATATAGTCTATCCCGCAGTGATCGGGATTGTTGTTGCTGCTGCATTGGCTCTTCTGATTACTGCTGTTATTCTTTGGGTGGTTCGTAAAAAAAAAGCTGGTAAGTATTTGGGGTTTACAGGCATTACAACAGACAAGCATTTGAAAATATCTGACTTCAAGTATTTAGAGATAGGCACATCAGTTTCAGTTTCATCACAGAAATTTGCTAAGATGCTATGTTAAATATGTGGTGTGATCAAATGTTTGGCTTGATTGAACAGTAATCTACAAACTAACAAGAAAATGTATTATCTGCATTAGAATTTTCTAGGCTTTTATAATTCATCGTTTGCATTCTTTTTGTTGGTGAGTTATCATAAATATTCCCATTATTTTTCAGATAACAGAAAAGGGACTAATGACTCTGTGGTAAGTATCATAAAGCCAATGACCCATGGTTGATACATTAGCTAGCTATTATTTTGTCTATAATCACTGCTCCAGGGCAGACTGTCTCAGTTATATGTGTACTTTTATTAGTCAGGTTAGATAAATGCATCAACTGAATGAAAAGTTTGTATATTTACAAACTTATTATTATAGTTTATTTTTAAATGTCACAGATAACAATAAATATAATGGAACCAACTGATGCAATCATAACTTCACCATGTTTCCATTCATGTTTAGGAGCAGAAAGATGATGTGACTTATACTGAGGTTGCCACACACTGTAAAATCCGAGCCAAAAAGAGCGAGGTGAGTAAAACACTTCCCTGTTCTTCTGTCGATGCCCACTATTGCCATCCACTTTCTCTTAACAGTTTGTACACCTAAATTAGTTTTATTCTTAGGCTCTAACATCATGCTGTAATATTTGTGGGTTAACACTTGCATCTTGTTTGACAATATTTGTGATGTTCATGCAGGTTCATGATGATGATGAAGTGACTTATTCTTCCATCAGCGGAGCAACAGCTGGATGACTGCAGTCAACTTTACGCCTCTGTGAACAAGAACCATCACAAATAAGTCAAACAGTCATTAATTATACAATCAGAGTATCATGTGTAGAGGAATATAAACCTTATATAATTGGCTGCATAGATTTCCATTCAGTGCCATTGTAAGTAATGTCTTTAATATATTAAAGGCATAATTCACCCAAACATTAAAATTCTGTCATAATTTACTCACCATCATGTGGTTCCAAACTCATAAGACTTTGGGTTTGCATCCACAAAACCCATTGCCTAGCCTGCCTAGACTTCCAATAGATGGACAAAAGTGATGAGATAATATCTTAAAAAAAAAATAAAAAAATAAAACACCTCATTTGTGTTCTGATGATGAATAAACGTTATACCAAATTCCCTTTAAAGATTTTCTTAATTAGCACAAACTGACAGTTAATTAGTCAAACAAGGTAGGCTTGCACAGAACCACACTTTACATCAGGTTCATCATTCCTGGTCCGGCAGACACTTTACTGTAGCGTTTAGTTTCAACTCTAATAAACAAACCTGAATCAACCTTTTAGCTTTATTGGGTCTAACTTGAACTAAACATTTGGTACATTGCACCATTGTAACAGATAGTCATTCGTAAATGGTTTGTAGCAACTATAGGAAAAAAGGCACAGTATATTATAAAAGGAAAATCACTTAAAGAAAGAAGAGGAGTTAACGCTTTAGATTACAGCCCGCAATGTACCGCGTAATTAAACAGAATTTACAGCGTACCTATTTGTAACTGTAGAGTACCTCCACAGTACCTACTCGTAGGTATAAGGGAACAATAAGCTACGTTTGGGAAATAAGGGGGTAATAACCTGCAAAATTATAAAGCATTTACACTGGAAATATTTTAAAACTAAAGGGCACCTATTCTGAAATTATGTGGTATGTATGACACACAGATTGAATTTTTCCGCATAAGCATAACAGCTGTACGTACGTGTAGCTAAACGGAAATAATGTGCAATGTTTGGGGGATAAGGGAGTAATGACTTGAAAAAAAAAAACAAAAAAAAAAATATTATAAAAGGAAAATCACTTAAAGAAAGAAGAGGAGTTAACGCTTTAGATTACAGCCCGCAATGTACCGCGTAATTAAACAGAATTTACAGCGTACCTATTTGTAACTGTAGAGTACCTCCACAGTACCTACTCGTAGGTATAAGGGAACAATAAGCTACGTTTGGGAAATAAGGGGGTAATAACCTGCAAAATTATAAAGCATTTACACTGGAAATATTTTAAAACTAAAGGGCACCTATTCTGAAATTATGTGGTATGTATGACACACAGATTGAATTTTTCCGCATAAGCATAACAGCTGTACGTACGTGTAGCTAAACGGAAATAATGTGCAATGTTTGGGGGATAAGGGGGTAATGACTTGAAAAAAACAAACAAAAAAAACCAACATTTTAAATTAAAAATTACAATTAAAAAATTGAAAATTACAGCCCGCGGATGTTACACTTACACAGTAACTACACGTAACAAAAGGGTAACAAGGGATCACTTTAAATTACAGCCTGCGGATGTTACACTTACACAGTAACTACACGTAACAAGAAGGTAACAAGGGATCACTTTAAATTACAGCCTGAAGATATTACACTTACACAGTAACTACATATAACAAGGGTGTATGTTTGCATAGTAGTTAAGAAAAATGTTGTAGTACATTTCATTCTACTTGCCTCGAACCACATACGGAAGCTCAACTGCACCAACAGCACTACAGCTCTCAAAAACATCAATTATACAGTAAATATACATGTGTTGTGTATTATGATGTTATATTTATATGTTATATCCTGGGAGCAGCTGGAAACAGGTAATATAGTTTTCAACTGTATTGCACCTCGACGTTACAATGCTGCTGACGGACTCTCTGCTGAAATGATCATAATCAATGTTCTTTCATCAGGTAAATTGTCATACGGAAATTTCTAAACCAAATCATAGCAGAAACTCCTTACATAATTTCCTCATACTTCATAATCTCCATGATCCCACGTAAAGAAGCACTAGTAAATACTATAGCATATATTCTTAAGTAAACTGTGGTCAAATTTTATGAAGACTATGGTGGTTTTTAACTTTACCATAATTACTCAATTATAGCCTGCTATAGTATATTACAGTTTACTATTTGTATCAGTCATGTAAGATATATGTTGTAATAATACAATAAGTACCCACAACGTAGTGTAACAATATACTGCATCATATATTTTGTGTTATTACAAAAAGGCAACTTCTAAATCATAATATTGTTGCCTAACACAGTAGGTCATGCATACCACCTAATCTTAGAATAGTTACACCTTACTTATGAAATACTAACAGTATTAATACTTTGAATTTTCCAAGTCATTACCCCCTTATCCCCCAAACATTGCACATTGTTTCCATTTACCTACACGCACGTATAGCTGTAAGTTATGCTTATGCGGAAAATTTCGATCTGTGTGTCATACATACCATATCATTTCAGAATAGGTGCCCTTTAGTTATAAAATACTTCCAGTATAAATGCTTTATAATTTCACAGGTTATTACCCCCTTATTCCCAAACGTTGCATATTGTGTTCCCTTATACCTACGAGTAGGTACTGTGGAGGTACTCTATAGTTATAAATAGGTACGCTGTAAATTCTGTTTAATTACGCGGTACATTGCGGGCCGTAATCTAAAGTGTTACTGAAGAGGAAATGGTATCAGAATGTGTGAGAATTCACAGCCATCAGTCTAAACTGGCATCAGAGATGACCGGACTGTTCACTGTGGGTTGAACAAGTGTGGGAAAACGAACTGAGTTCTCACACTCTGTAGTATCAAGTTTCAAAACCTCAACAGCTCACAAAAAAAAAAAAAACTAAGGCAACATTTGAAGCTCCTGAATAGACATAACAATATTGCTGTTTTTTTTGGGTTTTTGCTTTTGTAGTCATCTTGTGTGTTTTGAGAGCTGGTGGATGGTTGAGTTATTGATGTAGATGCACTCCTAGACAGCAACATAGTGTTGGCCCAGATCCGGCCCCCCTCTGGCCCATGTGAAATCCATGCGGGCCAGATGTGGGCCGGATCTGGGCCGAAACTGTCTGCTGTCTGGGCTGTGTTTACAGCGTTTTTGTTTTTAATGGCTTCAGTTATACTGTATCAATTTATTTCAGTGCACTTTTGAAAATAGCAGTGTTGTGTTTCAGTGGTCTCTTTATAAGTTAGAATCAAAAAACACCTAACTGCTATACAGTATGTTTTATAGAAACTTCTTTTCTTCATCAGTATAGTGAGACAGCAACATAGTGTTGGCCCAGATCCGGCCCAAATCTGGCCCATGTGAAACCCAGGGGGGCCAGATGTGGGCCGGATCTGGGCTGAAACTGTCTGCTGTCTGGGCTGTGTTTACAGCGTGTTTGTTTTTAATGGCTTCAGTTATACTGTATCAATTTATTTCAGTGCACTTTTGAAAATAGCAGTGTTGTGTTTCAGTGGTCACTTTATAAGTTAGAATCAAAAAACACCTAACTGCTATACAGTATGTTTTATAGAAACTTCTTTTCTTCATCAGTATAGTGTGAGTGAACTGCAGCTAAATGGTCAGTTGGTGAGATCAGAGGAGTTAACACCCACAGGATGAGCTAATGATGTTTAAAGGAAGAGCTGTAACTATATAGAATGAAAAGAAAGACTGACAGAAACAGACAATGGCTGATAAATGTCACATGTGTCTGCTGGGACTGATCATTCTCTGTGCACTTCTCACAGGTAAAGAAATCTGTATATGATCTATAAGATAAAAGATGTGTGTGATGTGAACAACCATCTATCCAAACAATTTAGTTTAATTACTCTGACATAGTGTCTGGAGTTTGAATGTGCAGTTTTATTTTGATGAAATTCATTAAGTCATTAAGTTGTTATCTCAGAGTCATGTGGAGTAAATACTGTTTTATTCTTTATTGCATGTTTAGAACTGTGCATATATTACTGTCACACTCAAAAGTCTCTTGCAAAGCTCTATTTATGTTAAATGTATCATAAAGTGAACTCTGCGGTATTCCAGAAATCAGGTTATGTGTAGGGTTAGATTATTATTATTATTATACGTAAACAGATAATTCAACGTTTGGCTCCAAAAACTGAATTAACAATCAGAGTATGTATCCATAGCAACCCATTATCTGAACATAACTGGCTCTGGAGCAGGTTTTGTTCTAGTATGAGTTTACTTTAGATGTATTCAGCACATGTGTCCCCTGTTAATGAGGGCCCAGGTGATGTGACCGATGTCGCACATTTTTATGTATATACTGTCAAGTTTCCAAGTAAATTATTTATATTAACAATTAATCATCAGTAATTTAAATATGATCGTAGTCTATGACGTATCTGAACCTTCATCTTTTACAGCTCCAACCGAAACAAAGACACCATCTCCAGTCACCAGCTCTAAATCAACTGCAGCTCCTACACAACCAGGTACATAATCAGCTGTTAAGATGAATGTTTACTGTTACCTGAAGACCTCAGTCAGATACACTGACATGTATTCAGATAAGAAACTACATTTATTTAACCCCTTAAGTTTACTTCACTATATTACAATTAAATCCTAATCTAATCATGACAGACTATATATCGTTGGAAAGGTCTAAGACTCCTAAATAGATATTTTACCACTGTTTGTTGTTAAAAAATTATGTAGAAACAGTAATAGATTACATTATGACAAGAGTGCACCTGAAGACATATACATCATAACAGGAGTTCTGTCCTTTGTCACAAAAATTATTTTTCGTTTCCTTTTACATGTTTTAGTAATCATCATAAATTATATATCATTTGAAAGCTTAAAACCTCAAAATTCATCCAGCGAAAACCATTTTCTAATCGGATCTTGCATTACCATAGAAATAGTACTTTAAAATATTTTAGCAGGCTCCTCCCCTTAGTGGGGATGTCGTATTACAAAATGTATTACGGTCATTTCGAATCCAAACTTTTTATAATCCTGATAAAATACATATCGTTGGAAAGGTCTGATTCTCAAGATTCTATATTTTTTTTGTGATAGAAGTAATATTGAGAGAGAAATGCATCAAATTCAATGGCATTTTTATGGCACCTGGTGGCTATATATGGTATTACACCTAAACAAAATTGTATAGGAACCTCATTTTTTTTATATCAACTTCAGATTTGGAACACAACTTATTTAGACACATGGCTTTAATTGTATATACATTTTGGATTAAAACCTATTTTGTAAAATATTTATTTTATATAAAATAAAAATAGTACAGTACATTTTCTTTACAGTAAATTTAAACTTCTATAACTTTTTTATACTTTCATTTATTTCTGCTGATTGTCTTCTTTAAAAAGAGACCAACCTTAGGTCTGTATTCCAAAGCGTTCATGAATTATAACAATTTAAGTTTGAATAGTGAAGAATAGTTAGAATATAAATGAGGTATAAATAACTGCATGTGTTTATATTGTAACCAGGGCCGTTTCTGATCAAAAGGGGTTCCTCCGCAAAGTCCTACTTACTTCCATTATCACTGAACAGTATTCAGGAGGCAAGATCATCAGTGATGCCTTCATAGATACTCTATGTCTTGTCTACACCTTAGTTACTTTAAATAGATAGCAAAATGTGCCTTTGAAAAACGGCAACATATTAGCTATTTTTTGTATTTAATGCATGACAAATAAACACCATCTAACCTTACATTTATACATTTATGTCTGACTGTGTTTCTCCTCATTGTGAGCCATAGCCGCATGAACATTCATCTTCTGTCCCTATTTTACCCAGCACTGGGTTGTATTTAACCCAGCATTTTTTAGAGTGTACACAACAACGATTGCATGTCTTATTGATGTCACATTATGTTTGAACTGAACTAATATTCATGATCCACAGATGCAGCAGACACAGCATCAGAAACTGTAGTCTTTGTGACTGCTGGATTATTAATCAGAGGTACAGAATGGCATTGCATGCACTCTAAAAAATGCTGGGTTGTTTCAGCTTAACTTTGGGTCAAATATGGACTTACCCAACTTTTGGGTTAAAAATTGAATGTAAAAATTTAACCCAACGGTTGGGTTACTCCATATTTGACCCAAAGTTGGGTTGAAACAACCCAGCATTTTTTAGAGTGTGCACTGAAACTATCAGTGAACGTGTAAATGGTTTGTCAATAATTGTTCATTGTTAATAAGCAATTCACAGTTTCACAGATTGATTCTCTTCTTTCTCGCTATTCTGTCCACACATCTTTCCTGCAGTGATTGTGATTATTGTTGAGTTTGCAGTGTTTGCTGCTCCTACTGTGATTCTTCTTCCGATCATCTGTGCGAGAAGAGCTGGTGAGTTTTGAACGTCACAGAACCTGATGATTCACATTGATCTCAAACAATCTGAATCACGTCAGTGCAAAAAAAGGATCAGTAAATTGTTTTTATTGATTTATTTTATTTATTTAGGAAGGAAGAACTCTCACCACCCAAAGGAAATAGAGATGTCTGCAGTATTATAATGAAATACCCTCTATAAATATACTATAACGATTACGGCAAGATGTGTTTTAATGTTTATATTATTGTAAGTAGATGTAGGCCTAGGAATATGCAATTTCCTGATCAAATCCCTACTGGAAACAATTATACACAAAATCGGGATATAATTTCTTTAGGGAATAGCGATCAAGAATCAAGTAAAATAAATATTGATTTTGGGGATCTCATCATTGAAGGATTGCAAGTGGAAGAAAGCCGAAAAATCTAAAAGCAAGCGAAAGTGGAGCGGCGCCACCGGACAAAGAGGAGACCTGGAATATCAACAGAATATGGATTTTAAGATGAGAACTATAATCAAGTTGATGAGAAAACAGGAAACTTTGAATAAGAAAATAATGAAACTGTTAAGAGAAATGGTTGAATATAATAAGTTTAATCTTGAGTTGCAAGCATTAACCAGTGACTTAGAAATATGGAAACTTAAAGCACCAGCTCTAAAATTATAGAGGTTTCAGATGCATGTTTGATCACACATTTTGTTCCCCAAATTTATAAGTGTTGAAGGCTGGTGGTTTAGGTTGCTATATGTTTTGTTTTCTGAGATGATGAAAAGAAAGGGGTTGCATCTTACAATAGAATTGTGAGATGGAATCTCTAACTAACAGTACTAATTTTATTATATTTGTATATGAGTGTGACTTGTGTGGTTGAGATAATGTATACTTGGACCATGCTTTTAGAGGTGTTATAGATATTTTTGTGGGCTTAAATAGAGATGAATATCTTCATGTTATACTTAGAACCCCTGCAATTCTTCCATTTGAACTTTTGATACTCTGTGCTAAGTGTGATAAAGGTTATGTATCCTGTCTGTGTATGTATGCAAAGAAATTACCAAATAAGGAAAGAATGCAGGGATGGCTTTGATGATGTTAATGCAAGTTGTCTGCAAGGCTATAAAATGCCAAGGAGAACTTCAGACGGGGCCGCACTCTGATGGTGAAGACCAGGGTGCGAATTACGGGGGAGATCGGCTCCCCTTAATAAGACATGGGCTCCCCTGAAAACGTGATTTGTGACATTTTGGGGGGTCTCAAAAAATATTGACAATGTGTTATTTTGACTGCAATTTCAGTTTTGTGTAATGTGATCATCGTGGATTATTATGTGTAAAATTGCATGACGGCGATTTAAACCTAATTCACTTCAATAAAGATAACTATACATGCTATTCTTGTCATGAGCATCAAGGTGTGGGGGCGCTGCGGTGCAAATTCCACTCATGTTTAGTACATATTAACTCAAAGATTCGTAGAAAAAATATAAACGCTGGACTGACTCTGTGGTCGATTCTGTGTTAAGGTAAGGCATGTAATTATGTGTTGTGGCTGGGTTGTTATAGGTCTGCGTGACTCTCGATGTCTTAGGCCGGAGGAATTATGGTATTCTCCTGTAGCCTGACGACGAGTAACTTTACGTTTACCGTTGTTCATGTGAACTCAAAGACTAGGAATTAGTGCTCTGCGTTTAACCCATACAAAGTGCACACACACAGCAGTGAACACGCACACACACCGTGAACACACACCCGGAGCAGTGGGCAGCCATTTCTGCTGCGGCGCCCGGGGAGCAGTTGGGGGTTCGGTGCCTTGCTCAAGGGCACCTCAGTCGTGGTATTGAAGGTGGGAGAGAGCGCTGTACATTCACTCCCCCCACCTACAATCCCTGCCGGCACGAGACTCGAACCTGCAACCTTTGGGTTACAAGTCCAACTCTCTAACCATTAGGCCACGACTTCCCCAGAAATCCCCAGAAGCCCGGAAGGCCAACAATTCACTAAAAATTGTTTTCTTTTATTGGTCTTATGAAGTATTCTAATTTGTTGAGATAGTGAATTGGTGGGTTTTTGTTAAATGTGAGCCAAAATCATCACAATTAAAAGAACCAAAGACTTAAACTACTTCAGTCTGTGTGCATTGAATTTATTTAATACACGAGTTTCACAATTTGAGTTGAATTACTGAAATAAATGAACTTTTCCATGACATTCTAATTTATTGAGATGCACCTGTATATGCTCATTAAACAACATGTACAAGGAAAGCAGAAAACTACTCATATCTCTTGGCAGGATAACTTAATGGATAACTCTGGATAAGCTGAAATAAGCCATCCAAAACTGAAAATGAATACATAAAAATGTACATGTACAAAAAAGGAAGAAAACCAATATGTTAATTAGACTATTTTCGGTCAATCTCAGATATCCTGGCCTGCATTTGAGAAATTCATTTCAAGAATTAATTAATATTTTTTCTTGTCCTTGAAACCAAATTAAATTGTAGTTCATATTATCGTGTCATTAAGCAGACACAAATGTAGAGCTCAAAACGGTTACAATGTCTCAAAAATATGCAGCTGTAACTGTACCAGAAGTCTTTATACAAACCAGTCACTCCGTCAGTTTGTTGGATTCTGGGGCCCCTGGAAACACTTAAGTATGACTGTCCAGGATTTTTCAGAGTCAAACTCTCAGGAACTACAGCACAGATACAGATGGCAACATTATTAGATGGCAATTTATTTGTTGAATGAGAAGTTTTAGCAATTCTTGTAAGGCAGCACTGTGCTGAACATTATAGTTATGGTGTGTTTTAAACCCATAACCATAAAAATGTGACATATAAATGTAACTGCCCAAACTGCTAAATGTACAGATTTCCTCCATTCAAACTTTGTTTTTTTAGATTATTTCACCATAGCTGTGCTATGTTTGTTTGTTTATATTTTTAATTTATATATTTTATATTTTGAATTAAGATTAAAGTTCTGTAGATTTATATGAATAAAATGTTTAATGTTCAATATGGAACTGACTAGTCAGTAGTCATGATATAATTAGCTTATTTCCTTTTGGTCTTATGTATTTGCATGATGAATTGAGATTGGTCTTTTCCACTGTAAAAAAAAAATGCTGTAAAATAAAGATAAACTACTGGCAGCTGTGGTTGCCTGCATTGTTCTGTTAATTTACAGCTCTCCTTTTTTACAGTATGTTACTGTTATAGGCTTATACCATGTGGTAACTCATTTTATTTGGGAAACTGATTGCTTCAAACCATTTGAGTTTAAAAACTGGTATTATGTCCTGTACCAAACTGGCTTAAAATGAAAGGTGGTGGCAGCATAAGTGTTAGCCTACAATAAGCAAAGCTCATCAGTGCCCATTAGTGGTGGATATACTTTATTACAGTATGTCAACAGGAAAAGCATACTATAGTGCAGCTTTATTGTTGTGAATTCAGACAATATACAATGCAAATGATGATGAGTGAAAATAAGGAGTGAAATACAATGATTACATGTGAGAGAACTAATGATTTGACTATGAAAACACTGAAAAGAGAACTGGGTATTATTCTGTTGATATTGCAGAGAAATGTTCATAAGGAGATGCTGAGGAAAGGCCAGCAATATATGATAATTTAAGCACTTTTATCTGCCTTTTAATAGCTGTAAAATTGTGTCACTGTCTTCAGCTGGTGTGCCACCAGAGGACACTGTGTTTGTTTGTGAGTGAGCACATGGCTTTTGTTGGTGCCATGAGCTCTCCTGTTTATTGTCTGACTCCGCCCATCTTGTTACCTCATTATTGTTCAGTGGTTGCACCTGTGTCTCCTTCACTACCCTCCCCGTTTGCTCCCTACTTAGTCTCCCAGTGCTTACAGTCCTGTGCTGGTTCGTTGTTTGTGAATACCTGTGTCGTATGTGGTCTTATGCGTCTGTGTTCCTCCTTGTTTGGGTCTGCCTGCCTGTTTTTCCCCCTTGGGGTAGTTTTTGTTGTTGTTTTGTTTTATTTGTGCTAAATAAAGCCCCTTTTTGTTGATAGAAATTCACTGAATTCACTGCAATTTATTTGTAAAATATGAACAATCAGTTCTTCCTTTAGTTTTATAGTTTGTCTCTCTGTTCTCCTGTCATTTGATCCTTATCTGAAACTGAAAATAAGCACAAAGTTAGTGATATACAGGACACAGTCTAAAAGAATCATGCATGTTGTATTAACATCGTAATATTGGGGAAATAATGAAAATAGAATACCACAAAGGATTAACAAGATGGTAAACAAAATCTATAAAATTATGAGTCACAAATGAAGACCTTGATAGCTTTGTTTGTAGGCATGAGAATACTTCACCTCAAAGTTATGAATATAATTTAAGATATTATTTAACACCCTTTTCCTTCTTACTTGAGAGTTTTTCAGATGCCAGTCTCAGTGTGATTGACATCGTTCACAGGAATTTGCCATGAAAATGTCATGTTGGACGTCACTGTTTCCGGTGCTGTGGCTGAAGTTGCTGTGGTCACTAAGACTAAATGAGCACATCAGGAATTTAGTGAATTATTAGGACTGTAAATTGTCTCTTAATCTTTTTAGAAATGAAGTTGTTGTATTTTTGATTACTTTAAAATTTCATTATTTTGACACTTGTGTGTGACATAATTTCTACTTGCAACTTTATATATATAAAAAATAAAAATAAAACTGCAGTATAAAAACAAATGGTCACTGAGCATTATACCTATTGACTTTTTTGATATTTACATAACTGAATTTTTCTTAGCTGACTGCATTAGTTTGTTTTAGCAGTGAATAACACATCCGGTTTATGAGTTATGCATGTAAATAACTTTACAACAGCATATGAATGTGAGATTCACTTTAAGGGAACCTAGAAGCATAAACCTTAATTTATCCAATTTAATGTTGAGAAATATGTATTGTATCCATCTATTGTGAGTAGGGGAAGTGGCACACCTCTATTTAAGGAGAATAGTCATTCTAGCTAATATAATAGTAAAAGCAACTACTTGAGCAACGGGACTAGAGTAACTAGCGTACACAGCCCAACATTAAGTGCTTTTCCCAGTGTGTCAAATACTTTGGACCAAAAGGTTACTAATCGAGTGCATGACCAGAACATCTGTACATGATCTGCTGGAGCTTGTCTACAATGGTTGCAAGCATCATTCTTGTCCAGAAAAAAATGTAGATAATTGGGTATTTGTAACCTTGCATTGTATCTGTTACGGAGCGACTGAGAGAGGCGTGCGGATCCATATGCAAAGCTTTTATTAAAAGACGTGGTCAAAAACAGGCATGGGTCAGACAATGGCAAACAGGTATGTTGAAGACAAGACAAAGAGTAGTCCGGTAAACAGGCGTGGGCAGACACTCAAACAGCAGAAGCACACACACCAAATCTGCAAAGCCATACACTAATTCTTGGTCTCTGACTCAGTTTTCAATTTCATAAAACACTTTTTGCAAAACACAACACACAATTCTCTATGTAACACAAAAATCTAACAGGAATTAATATTATTGCAAAGGTGTTTGCAAATGTTTGCTTTTGAGATGTGTTTGTGATATTTTGAATGCAGTGTTTCATTTTGCAAGAGATGTGAGGCATTTGGCGTGCAATTCTTGGATTGGTGTACAAAGTTTTGAAAATGTAAGCGGTTGAAAAAAAACAAAAACTGTAAGGATGACGGAGATGGCCTACTTTTAAGGAAGTCATTATACAATGCTGATATAGGGATTAGAGAAGATATAAACGCTCTATAGAACTCTAAAGTAAAGCCGTCTGGGCCCAAAGACTTATTGAATTGTATGGACTGAATTGCTTTCAGTAACTATTTTAAAATATGAACAAGCAATTCTTCCTGCAGGTTTTTTTTTCTTCTCCCTGCAGACAAAGTTTTGTCAGGACCACTTCTTCATTCCCAGAGGTATGTTTTCGTCATGAGACCAGGTTGTATAATTTACACTGAACAATGAAACATAAAAGTGGAGAATCCGGATTAAATATGAAAAAATGTTGTTGTATTTTATACGTACATTTTAGATTTTCATTATGCAATGTATTAGATTGGCTAGTATACACTAAAGATGAATATTAACAATGTGGAAAGAAAAAATACGGTGCGAGAAGCATCATGTAACGTGTGTTCAGATTCAAGACAGACAGGTTAGAGTCAAACAGATGGGTTTATTGCACAGATGTAGATAAATAGTAGAAGCAGGTAGTATATGGCAGATAAGGAGTCTTTACTGATTTGAGCAAGGATACTGATGACGGTGTAATCTGTTATCAGGTTTTGGAGAGCGTGACAAGACGAAGGAGATTGGGAAACTTGAAACAAGCGTTCAGGGAAGTAGTTTGGCATGAGCAATGAGTCCTTTTCCACAATGGAGACCAGACAATGTGTTTGTGTGAACTGTGTGCTCTTATACTGTGGTGCTGGTGATTAGTGAATGACGGTCAGGTGCGGGTGATCAGAACTCCGGTGATTGGGATCGCTGATGAGTGGAAGAGCCTGGTGTTTCCGTGACACATCATGCTTGTCTGTGTGTTGTCCAGACAGTGCATTGTTTTATTTTACAGCCTAATGGTTATCATAAGATCCTATGCTTCTATTGAAACATTTAAATAGGCTGAGCTTTAGTCAAATATCATGACATCACAACCAACCCATCTTTCCAAACCTCCTAAACTAGTACCTTCAGGGTTTTGTGATGTTTGAATTCTGAGATTCTGCCTGCAGACCAGCACACACAGGAGAGGATCTGAAATCAGTCTCACACTCATAAGGAAGATAGGATTAAGCCAAACAGGAAGAGACTTGCATAATACTGGATTGATTATGAATATAAAATTGAGGAAAATAAAAGTCATATAAATCACCAGCAGATTGAATATGAAAACAACCAAAATATGATGATCTGGTTTCCTGGATGTGTGAGAGTTACGATCAGCAGAACATGAAGCTCTACAAGATATTATCCACGTGACCACTGACACAATGAAGATAAAAACAATAATTAATAAATAATATTCATAGAAACAAATATGACCTATAATGATACAGAGAAACACAAGTATGTAGGAAATTATGAAAAGATGTGAAGAGAAAACAGAAGCCGTATACAGTGGATACTTCACTGAGAGAATTCCCTCTAGCGCCACCAGCTGGTTTAGGAGAAAAACACAGACTCTTAATGACCACCATAAAGCCCAAAAAAACCAACATGTCCAATCCATATACCAGGAAATCTCCTCTAAGAGTTGTTTTAGCAGTATGTAGGGACTCAGGAGAAGCTCAACAAAGTCAGTGAGGAGGAGGAGGAGGATGAAGGCTGAAATGCGATGTCCATTCTTTCTGTGATGAATTAGATCTCTGACAGACCAAGCAAGAGCTGGTAGACCTGCACACACACTAATGAATATGAAGATGGACCATCTGACCCTTTTCTCCAGCCAGCCAGCTTCCAGCTCCCAATGAAATGGATGATATTGCATTTTCTATTCTCTCAAATATATCTTTGCGATATTGAGCTGCAAATATGTAACTGAATAAATAAGGGGAAAATTGGTATATGTGCTGAAAAAAAATTCAACTTTTAGAAGATACAAAACTCATAATGCCAGCTAAACAGACAAAATATTGCCTGCATTACATGTCAGTTCATATTTAACGACTTAAAGTGAAAAAGTAAGCAACTTACCTACATACATTCAGGAGATTTCTACAGCACTGTGCTCATGGCATAAGAGCATTTCCAGTCTTGCTTGATTTATTTTCTGTCGTCTTTCTGTGTGTCTTGCTGTTTCTTCTTTTTTTATACTGCTGGTTTCTGGTTGTTGGTTTATCTGCTGGTTTGATCTCAGCTCTCATACAGTATCTGAGCTCTGACTGTGGTTCCAATAAGAGATGTGAATAATCTTTACTTAAACCATAATTTGAAAAAGTACTGTACCCATAAATGTAGTGTAGATTTGTGCAAACTGTAGTTTTACTGTTAAAGGTCCATAGACACCTATTGAATATGTTTTTTTCTTCTTCTTCTTCTTAGTGGTGCTTGCCAAAGGCAAAGCATAACTATTATTATCTCACATACTTTTTATTTAATATCTCACATACTTATTAAGCCACGCCCTAGTAACAATTTAGAGCACCTAGCAACTGATCCCATTGGCTGCCATTATAAAAGCCCCGATGGATATCTTTAGATCAGTGTCATAAAGACATGGGGGTGGGCTCTTTTCACTCTGGGCCGCAAATTCTCACTGCATTTTGCTACAATTATCACACAGTATTATGATGAAAATGCAATCCCATGTGTCCTACCTGTAAGTCTTAATGCATTTAGGAAAAATAGCATTTAAATGATAATTTTGCTACAGTTTTTGCTTGGACATGTTAAACATAATCATATGCTTTTATATGTTTTTAATTGGCATATTAAAACTAGTGTAGGAAATAGCAAATATAAATTATATAATTTAATTTTCATTTTCATTTTTGCTCTAAACGTTGCACATATGTATAGGAATGTGTAAATTTAAATACAGAAATGCATTGCCAATTTACATATTGCATTGCTATTTTGCATATAACATTTCAAAATGATTTTTGCTACCCATGTGCTTCCATATGAGGGCACCCTCGCACAGAAACTCCAAACATGCATCACAGATGTAATAGACCTCAAATATTCCAGGAAAACCCTATAAAGGTATCTAGCTATCGCTGTGATTGCATAAAAAGGAAATATAAATGCTTGAACTGATCTTGGGTATTTTCATAATAAAAAAAAGTTCATTTATAATCCAGTGCTAATCAACATAGACTTTATTACAGTATATAATACTTTCTCTGCCTCATTCTGTGATAAGAAGCCACACCAGGTCAGAAAATGAAATTATTTCAAACACTTGACTGATGCTGTGGAATAAAAACATGTCATTAAATGTTCTTTTTTGCTGTATAACAGGTTAATAAATGTTTCTCATTAAGTTTGGGAGGATGTTCGGCGTGTGTTGCTTTTTCAGACGCACATTAAAAGCGACTCAAACTCAAAGCACTTGCAGAGATTGAGCAGCATTTACTACGGATGTTGTGCATATTTATTTAATAAAAAATCGCAGCCTTTGCGATTCAATAATCACATTAAGCCAAATTGCGATTTCGGTTCATATTCGATTAATTGTTCAGCCCTAGTAAACAACAATAGCCAAAGTTTAGAAAAAATAAATAAATAAAACATTTATTATTAAAAATAATTCAGCATCTATTTTTAGGCGTGCCAGCTGCCACTGTGGGTGGCACCGGAGGCGCACAGCAAGCAAGCAATGTCCTACACACAGTCATACTTATCTCTGTTGTTGAGTGAATTATGTATGTAAACTGATGCAGCGTGTTTGAAATACAGCAGAATGCATGAGTATTGGTTTGTATTGTGTTATGTCTCTTGCTTTTTGGGTGGATTTTTTGATGCATATTTGACAACAGCATGCATAAGAAAGGCAGCAAGTCTCTTTGAGTCACATCTGAAATTGACAAAGTTACAGTGATGTTTATAGTCTAAAACAAAATCATCCATTAATCATGAAATTAGTGAAATGATGAAAACAGAATACCCCCAATGAACTAGATAATGAATTAAACATATAAGATTATAAATTACCACAAATGAAGACCTTGTCTTCTTTGTAGACCTGAGACTACAAGAGCTGGTAGACCTGCACACACACTAATGATGGTGAAGATGGACAATCTGACCTTCATCTCCAGCCGGGCAGCTCCCAGTTAAATGTATAATTTTCCATATGATAGTCTCTGTTTGATGTATTCATGATTTCCATCTGAAAATATGTAATTAAATTACTTGAAAAATTGTATTTGTGCAGAATACGTGCTGAACAACTTACAGAAGATACAAAGCTCATAATTTTACCTAAACATACAACAACAAAAGAGTTATGCATTACATGTGTTATATGTCATTTCATATTTAATGACTTCCAGTGAAAACAACAATTTTGTCTTACCCAGATATATTCAGGAGATTTCTACAGCGCTGTTCTCATGGCATAAGAACGTTTCCAATCTTGGTTGATTTCATCTGTCACGCTGTCTGTTTGTCTTTGCTCTTTCTTTCTTTTTTTTCTACTTCTGGTTTCTGGTTGTTGGTTTATCTGGTAGTTTGATCTTATTTCTCATGTCTGCGCTCTGACTTTTTTTTTAAAGACATGTGTCTTTAATCTAGATTTAAACAGAGAGAGTGTGTCTGAACCCCGAACGAATGTGTCTGAATGCCCGAAGAGGCATGAATAATCTCCATAATTGTTAAAAGTATTAACAAAAGTAAATGAAGTAAACACATTTTGTAGCACCTCTATAAATCTAGTGTAGATTTGTGAAATTTATAGTTTTGTTGTGAGTAAAAGGTCATTACTAATGAAACATTTCAGGTTTTCAGAAAGTTAGTACAGTCATGTCTGTATCAGTGTAATGTGGGGTTTGGGTTTTGTTTCTTGTTCATGTTTTCATGTCTTTTATTTTGTAGTTTAGTCATGCTCCCTGTTTGTGTCATGCTTCCCTTGCCCTCATGTATTCATGCCATTGGTTCCTCTGTTCATGTGTCATGTTCTGATTGACCCTCTTGTCTGCTATAAGTAGCCCTCATGTTCCCATTGTCTCTGGTCGTGTATTGATGTTGTAACCCGCTGTCGGTGAGTCTAGTG
>NW_015547669.1:270122-281241 GCF_001515605.1 Sinocyclocheilus anshuiensis | reverse complement strand
GTCTTGTTTCCCATTGGTTTGTTCTTGTCTTGTGACCCTCTTGTTTGCTATAAGTAGCCACCATGTTGCCATTGTCTCTCGTCGTGTATTGAAGTTGTAACCTGCTGTCGGTGAGTCTCGTCTGTTCATGCCAAGTCAAGTCTGTTCATGTCAAGTCTGTTCATACCAAGTCTGTTCATACCTCGTCAAGTCTGTTCATGCCTAGTCAAGTCTGTTCATGTCAAGTCAAATCACGGATTATTGTTTCTAGTCTTAATCTGTTTGGATGTTTGGATCACTGTAAATAAACTGCACTTGGGTTCTTCACTACGCTCGCCTTCAGTGGATGATTCGTTACAGAATACACAACCGCTCAATAATGAACCCAGCAGTTGTTCGTTAAATAAACTGCACTTGGGTTCTTCACTACGCTCGCCTTCAGTGGATGATTCGTTACAATCAGCCCCACCTACATCTACAGCTATGATTGTGTGTTTACATGCAGTACCTTCAGCTCTATTGATGGATGTAACATTCAGTAGCTCATCCTATACAGTGCTTTATATACCTGATACATGGCCACTGAAATGATTTGAGTCTCATGTGATCTGAGTAATCAGTTTAAAGATTTGCTGGAAGACATATTTCTTTAAGTGTAAAACTATAAATGGACAGAATTGCTTAGTGCACAAAACATATTGATTTAAGTGCAGCTCCCACACAGACACTGACATCAGAGCTATAAGTGAGAAACAACCAGGAGTGAGGAAGAATACAAGCTTGGAGGGAATAGAGAGCAAAGGAAAGGAAAGTTAAGAAATGTTTTTTATTTTTTATAAAAAGTTAAAAGTTATCTTGATGTGAGCAGATAAATGATTGAATTAGTATATTTAGGAGAAATAAAAAAACAGCAAATGTTTTATTTCTTTGTAGATTGTATACAACAACAAAACAAGAAAAAATAGGTAACATTTTCGTATAGGGACCAATTCTCACGATTAATTAGTTTAGTTATTAGCATGCATATTACTAACATATTGGCTGTTTATTAGTACTTATAAAGCACATATTCTGCATGACCATATTCTACATCCCTAATCCTAACGAATACCTAAACAGCTATCTTATTATCTATTAATAAGCGGTAATTAGGAGTTTATTGCGGCAAAAGTCCTAGTTAGTTAATAGACCTTAAAATCAAGTGTGACCAAAAAGTTATTTTAGAAAAGAGCATGTTAATGTAATAAGCACAGACCTGTAGCAGAACTAACCATGCATTTATGTATTTTCAGATTCTTATGATAAAGGTTTATTACCGTAACCACAGTCAGAGCTGTGAGATGAGAATTACAACCACACTGAGCATAAACCAGCAGATAAAACTGATAACCAGTGGAAAACTGACAACCAGAAAACAGTGAAGAGCAGCTCATTCTCACTCCTAAACAAGACGTCAAAAACTGAAGCTTGGTCAAGCACTTTGTACATCACAGTTTCTCCAAAACAATCTCGATTTGTAAATATTTTATGTTTTGGCAA
Organism: Sinocyclocheilus anshuiensis; assembly: GCF_001515605.1. Taxonomy (NCBI): domain Eukaryota; kingdom Metazoa; phylum Chordata; class Actinopteri; order Cypriniformes; family Cyprinidae; genus Sinocyclocheilus; species Sinocyclocheilus anshuiensis. Next base: position 279,723 of record NW_015547669.1, on the reverse strand, counting down.
ATTGGTGGTTAATTCGTTTGAATTTGTATGACATGTTTTTGCTCCAGTGACCATTAAATATTCACGTACTTCAGTACTTTTTTCTACAAATTGTAGTCTTAATGATTCACATTGTACAAATTCAAACTACAAATCATTTCTTGTTCATACCAGTTTTTTTTTTTTTTTTGCATGTGTGTTTTGGTACGTATGCAAAAATTATGTAGCCTAAATTTGTCCTTATTTTGCATAATAACTAAATGCACGTGAGCTGATTCTCAGTGAAAATGTCTCTGAAAATGTTTTAAAAAAATGTCACAAATTAATATACAAAGAAACACAAGTATGCACAAGTTTGCTGAGAAAACAGAAGCAGTAAAGAGTGGATATTTCACTGAGATAATTCCCTCTAGCGCCACCAGCTGGTTTAAGAGGAGACCACAGGCTCTTGATACCCACCATAAAGACCACAAATCCCTACTTGGCCAATCCTTATAGGAGGGGATCTCATCTAAGAGATCTTTTAACAGTATGCAGGGATTCAAGAATAGCTCAACAAAGTCAGTGAGGAGGAGGAGGAGGATGATGAAGACTGAAATCCGGTGTCCATTCTTTCTGTGATGAATTAGATCTCTGACAGACCAAACAAGAGCTGGTAGACCTGAACATGCACCAATGATGGTTAAGATGGACCATCTGACCTTCATCTCCAGCCGATCAGCTTCCAGCTTCCATTCAAATGGATAATTTTCCATATCCCAGTCTCTCTTTGATCTCATTCCATTTTTCAGCTCAAAATATAATAGTCAACATTTGAAGTGGATCAAAAACTTTCATCAAAGTTGACATAAAACCAAAACAATACTCGTTCTTGTCTTAGGACAACTCTGATGAACTTGATCCACTTCAAATGTTGACTACTGTATGTATGTGAATAAATAAGTGAAAATTGTCTATCTGTGCTTAATAAATGCAATAAATCAGGCTGAAAGTATTCACATATTCTAGTCTGTATTACATGATCAGTTCATGTTTAATTAATTAAAGTGAAAAAAATAAACAACAACTGTGTCTTACCTATGTGGCAGGATAAGTTGCATTTCCGTTTCCGTTCCCATTCCTATCCAGGTACGTCGAGTTTCGGCTGATGGTGTAATGATGCGTATGTTGCTAGGTTAATATGCGCTGTTTATAGTTTAATTTAGAGTGGGGCTGGTGTTGTTGGCGTGTGGCAAGCCGTGGCAGAGCTCGCTTGCAGGTATGGTTGGTTTTTAATTTTTTTTATGACCACCTTAGTCGTGGTATTTACTGTTTGTTGCGCTCCATGCTAGCGACAAAGGCAAGTAGAATGCTGGCCGGTAGACTGAGTTGTGGCACCGGTAGTGAGTAGCCATACAGCGGTGCGTCTGGTGTTGGTTCAACAACTCGTGAATATGCCTCTCTTGTGTTTCATATTTGGGTTTTGTGAATGTAGATTTAGTCTCGTATTCCTTGTTTAAAGGTAAAGGGGACATATCAAGATTTCCAAGCCCTGTTCCTAGCCAAGGACTTCCTGCGATGCCGCTGCTGTTTTGCTCCGGGATATTTTTTGGTTCTATTTGATCGTGTCGCGTACGGTCATCTGTGTGGTTAACGGGTTTGCGGCTCCGCGAGTCGCTGGGGCTGTAACGTTAACTTCTGGGCATTGTGTCCGCTGGGTTTTCTATTAGTTACATTTCTTTGATTTAATTTCCTTTGTCAACAGAGTAATTTGTTGTTATATTTGTTTGATCAGTTTTGTGGCTATTTTGTTTCTTTTGTATTTGGGTGGCTTTATTTTGTAGCTATACTTATAGTATTCATTTGTTTTATTTTTCTGGTTATGTATTGTTTACTGTAAAGTGTTTCTTTATTCATGGATTCAGTCTTCTAGTGCCATTTAGGTGCTGGTTATCTGTCTGTTTTGTACGTGGTGTCATCTGGAGGCCCGAGTGTCAAAGCTGCTACAACACAGTGTCTGTAAAATTATTACTTGGTGTCTGTCCTTACTTATAACATTTAGTATGATTTCCTTTTGAATTTCTTTATAAATGTTTCTCTTTCTAGGGGCCAGTGAGGACTTGTGTGGAACAGGGGAGGCTAGCTGCGTTATTCGGCGGTGTTTCACGGTGTGCTGTGGGTGCTCTGATATAACTTCCCTAGGACGGGTGTGTGTGGTATCTGATTTGCTGTGAACTGAGGTGGGTTTTGGACGACCTCCGGAGTTGCGGCCGGCCTGCCTTGTTCCCATTAATCCTGGCCCCGGAAGCTATTCCTACCATTGTGGGTGTGTTTCGTGAGAGAATTTTATGTGATGCCGGTGATTTTATAATAAAGTGTATTTCTTGTATTGATACTCGCGTCTCCCTTATCTCTTTGCCTTCAATTGGTGAAATTTACCTGTGTGTCCTTTTATTGGGAGTTATTTCCCTGGCCTCCCACCAGGGTGGCGTAGTCGGATAAATCTAATTATATTAATATTTCCTTCCACTTGATTTTGCCACACCTAGATATATTTAGGAGATTTCTACAGCGCTCTGCTCATGGCATAAAAACGTTTCCAATCTTGGTTGATTTCTTCTCTTGTTCTGTCTGTGTGTCTTACTCTTTCTTCCTTTTTTTTTTTTCTACTGCTGGTTTCTGGTTGTTGGTTTCTGGTGGTTTGATTTCAGCTCTCATATCTGAGCTCTGACTGTTTTTCAGTAATGATTTTCAAAGTCATCGGCTCGCTGCTCTTCTCACACTGCATTGATATGGGAATTAACATTAGATCACGCGAAAGACAGACATTGGATTGGATTGACGTTGAAATGGATTTATTCCTGTCAAAAACTGTAGCCTGCAAAAACCTCACAATCCAAGTTTTCTGTAAACTGATTTGCAGTAAAAATAAAGAAATAAAGAAAAACATGAAGGAGAGTATGGTGGTTTGCAGAAGCCATGTGTGCTGGGGTCTGTTTCAATAAGGACGTTCATCCAACTCTGAGTTGACTTAAACTGAGATGGGAAACTCTGAGTTTTGGGTTTAAAGGCTCTGGGCTGTCCTGTAGCTGTGGCTTAGACGGGTCTAATGCTGGACTTCCCTTATCAGAAATGGTTGAGCATGGAAGCTTCTGGGCTCTTTTCTTAGTGCCTTTATCCCTGGGACTTCTAGGGAGCAAGGCTGTGGTGTCACAGTATGTGTCCTGATTGGTTGCTGACACATTTAGTTTACTCTGGGCTAGTGCTTATGGCGTTCTTCTGTGCTTAGTCTAACAAGTTTGTGCTTGGTGACCATTAGAGCACACAGGCAGGCACTGGTCTGTATGGTGTAGTGGGTATTAACATATTGATGCCCCATCAAAGTTCCTTATTAAAAGGAGACGCCTTGGGTTATGTATGTACAAAAGTGCTCTCCATATGATGTTATTTGACTTTCATCAGCCAATAAGACTGGTGTGAGTTCATATGTGCTTCAGACACCAGCTTCAAACCAAGACGTTTTGGCAGTGTGAAAGTTGAGTAGACTATGAAGGCATCACTACAGTTATCAAAAAAACAGGAGTATTATTTCATAATCAGAATCAAGTACATAGCTGTGTGATAAATAAAATTAGATTAATTATGTTTCCTAAAAAAGACTGAAATGCATTGTACATCACACTGTACATTATTACAGTGGGGGTGGGGAGAGAGTGAGAGCGAAAGAAAGAATGCAACACACTGAATTCAAGACAGCTACTGTGTAAGTGTTATTCAGGTAAGACCTCATGAATCCATTACGAATTGCATTGTGTTTTGAAATTTAGTGGATTATATCATATAATCACCAGTATCTTTCTATATATATATATATACACTTTTTTCACAGTGAAGAGAATATTGTTCTGTTTAGTAACAAATATAACACTACTTTTAGTCACAGTAAATCTCTTATTCTTTCTCTTTGGTCATTTTATACATATTTTGTAAGACTCAATAACCCTAAAATGCTCCAAAATGTCTCCCTACAATAGTGCCAATAAAAGTGCAAACGGACATTGCAATTGCATTTGAATTGCAATTAAATGAAAGTGTACTATAGTTTAAATTTATATTGAATGGAGTTAGCTCTAATTTAGAATGCTTTTTTGACCCATGTGAGTAGGAGTTTAAATTGTATTCTATGTTAGAATATGGTTGAAGTGTACTGCTGCTTATACTGAAAAGCATTTATGGTAATTACATTTTATAAATGTAATACATTCAAAATATATTAACTTTAAATGTAATATTGAATAACACATATGCACTCAATATTCTAATCAAGTACTTCACATGTGCTTTATTAAGTTAGTAAACATACTTCTTTAATGCATGACAAAATATTATTAAAATATAATACAAAGTGCACTTTTTAAAAGTGTGCTTGTGTGTTAAGAAACATCTGCAAGTACAGCTTTTTAAAATATACGTTTACAGTTTTTCTCAATTGCTTAAACACATTTCTTGAAATTATGCCTCTTTTCTTTGCAAAACTCTAAACACAAATCCATAACTTCTAACTCAATTCCCCAAACTTCCTATATTCAGGTCAAAATGAAGCTCTCCACTCAAAACAACTCAATCTTGTTGAAAACCCAAACTTTGCTCTCAGACATGACACACAAACCCCGAAAAACACACATACTACGACACAGTCTTACACACTGATGAGATAAATTCAAAACAATACTACAAAAAATTGTAATAAGTATTGCTTGTGGTACTCTCCAAATGTTTTATTCCTTAATTTAATGTACTGTAGAGTACAGTACAATACAGCAAACAACAACAAAAATAATTATTCTGTTATCCTGTCTTTGTTCTGGTAAAGGCCAAAGAACCTCTTCAACATCACAGGCTATATTGGCCCTGGCCAGGCCAATTTCAGACCTGAATACAGTTTTTCTCAGTCACTTTGTTGCATTTCTTGAATCATCATTACTGTAATATTTGCAAAGAAATATGTGCATTTCTCAAAACAATTCGTACAAACAGCACCACACAATGACTATGGCAACAGTTTGGATGACAGTTACTGTATTGAAATGCAGAAGGCTGCACTTCTTATGTATGTCATATATCCATTTCAAAAGTACAAATTTACACATTACTGTATGTGGGATATTGATTGAAAAAGACTGGATATGATTCACAGTTACACTTTTACTTGTGGTCTGACCAAAAAACAAACAAACAAAAAAACACACATTACAACGTCATTGTGAAGTAGAAAAGAAAGAGAAATATGGGCACAAAGGCGAAAATAAAAATTAGAAAGTCCACTGTCACAATTTGTAGCTCTTGTGTTGTCCTCTGTCTATATATGCTTTCCAATTGAAGGTTCATGAGATGTACTTTTGAGCTATTTCAGAGAACTGGTTTGTCATTGGTTGATCTATATTCTCTTCATTAGTTAAAGTCAAGATTCACTCGAACAATTCATGGCAAATTTATAAAAAAAATTATAATAAAAATGTGTAGAAAATATGCTTGACAGTTTATGACAGCTAGATCAACCATTTTGCATTTATCGAAATGACTTCTACGATGAACTAATGACTTGAGGTTTTGAGGGGTAAGACTATAGCACAGAGAATGTCACTAGGTTACGTATGTAACCCTAGTTCCCCGAGGGAACGAGACACTGCATCGCAAAATGCTTTGGGAACGCCCCTGTGTTCCCACGCTCTGAAACACGTGTGTAATCCTTCCGAGGGAATCCCGGGTGACGTCACCGGCGGGGATGAAGTAGGGACCAGAAAGTATAAAAGCACATGCGGTGGAGACAGCGGCAGCTTCTGGATTGAAAAGGAAGCGCTTGCAGGGATGCAGGAAGTATGGCTACGAGACACAGCATCTCATTCCCTCGGGGAACTACATACGTAACCTAGTGACGTTCCCCTTCAGGAACCCAAGCTGCGTAGCAAAACGCTTTGGGAACGAGTATGCCCATGTCCCCAAACTGACCAATCCCTGACCAGTGTGGATTGGGCACAGCTAGGTCGAGAGAACTGAGGAGCCAAGAGTGGCATGAAGGTCAAGGCTATAGAACCTGACGAGGGTCAGAGGGGTGGACCATCCCGCAGCATCACGAATGTCGTGCATTGAAACACCGGACGAGAAGGCCTTGGAGGATGCCATACCTCTAGTGGAATGAGCCCTGACCCCAAATGGAGAGGGGAGATCAGAGGACTCGTAAGATGTAGTGATAGCATCCACTATCCACCTGCTGAGAGTCTGCTTGTTCGCAGGAAGACCCTTCTTATAAGGACCGTAACAAACAAATAACTGGTCTGACTTTCTCCACAGGGCAGCTCTGTGGATGGATGTGCTCGCACTGGACACACACAATTAAGCTTTTCCTGGTCAGAGTCCCGAAAGGGAGGAGGACAGAATGCCTGAAAAATAATTGGCCGTGGAACAATAGAGGGTACCTTGGGGACATACCCCGGTCTGGGATACAGAAAGGCTCTGGCCATGCCAGGAGCAAACTCAAGACAAGATGGGGCCACAGAAAGGGCCTGAAGATCACCGACTCTCTTTAAGGAAGAGATGGCAGGCAGAAATGCAGTCTTAATAGTGAGAAACCTCAATGAAACCTCTTCCAGAGGTTGAAAGGGAGCTTTAGAAGGGGCATCCAGAACCACAGCCAAATCCCAAGCAGGCACTCTAGGGCATACCGGAGGCCTCAGCCTCTGGGTACCCTTGAGGAAACGTGTTACTAATGGGTTCCTCCCCAAAGACTGCTTGCCCAGAGGGGCATGGTAAGCAGAAATAGCAGCCACGTAAACTTTCAAAGTGGAGGGGGATAGCCCTGTCGCAAAACGATCTTGTAGAAATTCCAGCACTGGACCAACAGGGCAGTTAACTGGGTCTAACTAACGTTCATCACACCATGAAGTGAAAAGATGCCACTTAGCAGTATACGATTTCCTCGTGGAGGGAGTTCTGGACTGGAGTATAGTCTCCACTACCTCAGTAGAGAGACCGGAAGCTATGAGTTGTGCCCCCTCAGGGGCCACATTTTCAGCTTCAACAACTCCGGATGGGGGTGAACAATGGTGCCCCCTGCCTGTGAGAGGAGATCCCGCCGAACGGGAATCTCCGATGGAGAGTCTTTGAGTATGGCTACCAGGTCCGCAAACCATGGACAGCCCGGCCAGTATGGGGCTACTAATAGGAGACTAACCCCATCTCGGCGAACTCTCTCCAGAACTCCCGGTAGCAGAGCGATCAGGGGAAACACATACAGATGCAGCCTCGGCCACGTCTGTACCATAGCGTCCAGTCCAAGAGAAGCTGGTTGAGTGAGGGAAAACCAGAGGGGACAGTGTGAAGTCTCTTGAGTCGCAAACAGATCCACTTGTCCTCTGTAAAACTCTCTCCATATCTGCTCCACCACTTCTGGGTGGAGTCTCCATTCCCCGGTCCTCAGCCCCTGCCTTGACAGGATGTCTGCTTCCTGATTGAGGTGCCCCGGGATATAAACTTCCCTCAGTGAGAGCAGCTTCCCCTGGGCCCACAGAAGGATATGGCGCGCCAGCCTGTAAAGGGGCACGAACGCAGACCCCCCTACCGATTTATATAGGAGATCACTGATGTGTTGTCTGTGCAAACTAGCACATGATGGCCTCTCAGGTCTGGGAGAAAATGCTTCAATGCTAGAAACATGTCCAGCATTTCCAGGCAATGTATGTGCCACAGGAGATGGGGACCTTCCCACAGACGCTGGGTGGAGTGGCCACTCATGACCGCTCCCCAGCCCGTGAGGGAGGCGTCGTCGTCAGCGTTACATGACGATACAGAGCCCCCAACACAGGGCTTTGTGACAGGAACCAAGGTTTCTTCCACATGTTCCGGCAAGCCCCGGCGGGGAGGCAGTGACTTAGAGCGCATGAATCGCTCATCGAGCTTGCTCTTCAGTTGCTCTTCCTGCACTTTAGTCGGCCAGTCAATGTTTTAATTTGGCCACAGCTCTAGTCACCACCTCCAAATGCTCCTCAAACAGTATAGACTGTGGTGGCAAGTCTACAGATTCATCTTTGTCAGTACCCTCATCATCCTCCTCCTCAGAGGAAGATAAATGGAGCACTGAGCCCTCTCCAGGGGCGGAAGAAACCGTTTCCGAATGTGCTTCCGTTCCCTGAGAGAGAGTGCTGGATCTGGCAGGTGAGGAAAGAGAAAAGGACCTGCCCGTCTCTAATCCCTCTGCCACATCCATTTGCGAAACCCACGATCTGAGTCGCCGTTCTGCCTCGGCAGAAGCAGGACCCGAACCGCGAGGAATGCTAGAGAGAGCGCCCTTCGAGGAGGAGCATCCGCATCGTGAGGCGAACACAATGCAGACAATCAGCTCCCTCGAGAGCTGACTGAGCGTGCTCCACTCCCAGACAAGCAACACAAACTGTGTATCCCTACCCATAATTAAACGCGGGCAGGGAGGAACACACAGCCTGAAAGATTGCTTGTCCACTTTCCTATCTTTGCTTGCCATGATATCACTCTTTCAAAGACAGACAACAATAAATAGAACAAACACACATAGAGCGCTTACTGAACAACAGAAGCTGCCGCTGTCACCACCGAATGTGCTTTTATACTTCCTGGTCCCTACATCATCCCCGTCGGTGACGTCACCCGGGATTCCCTCGGACAGATTACACACGTGTTTCAGAGCGTGGTCACACAGAGGCATTTGCAAAGCGTTTTGCGACACAGCTCAAGTTCCTGAAGGGGATCTATAATACATTTTGAGCAACATGATACTAGTAACTGATAATGTAGGAAACCACAGACAAATGTACATAATCAGTTGCATGAATGTACCAAAGCAATTGCAACTTTTTCAAAAGAATGAGAAACTTTTTATGATCTGCATAAGTGACTAGATAACGTGGAGGTTGAACAAGTAGTTTTGAGAATTTCATTTCTGATCTGAGAAATGCACCAAAGCCACTGAGAAAAACTGTAAGATGACTTTGGCCCATTTATCTCCATCGAAGTTTCTGATTGGTGTGTGATAAATGTTGACTCCTAGTGTTCCCACTTGGGTAATTGTGTACTAATTGAGCTCAAACTTTGCAGATTTGAGTGAACAATATTGAATGCTAGTGCTTTCTAAATGACCACACGGTGTAAGCACTGAGAAATGTAGGGTTCCTTTTCATGGGAACTTCGAACTGCGTCCTCTAGGGGTCGCTATGGGGAACGCCTCGTCGTGACCCGTGTCTGAAGCATACATTGAAAAAACACCAACTCGTTGGCCGGCGACAGCCATGACGTCACTACCGGTGCGACTATAGTATAAATAGGCGCCGGGAGCTACCTTCGTTTATGATGTGCACAAGTGACTAGATGATGTGGAGGTTGAACAAGTAGTTTTGAGAATTTCATTTCTGATCTGAGAAATGCACCAAAGCCACTGAGAAAAACTGTAAGATGACTTTGGCCCATTTATCTCCATCGAAGTTTCTGATTGGTGTGTGATAAATGTTGACTCCTAGTGTTCCCACTTGGGTAATTGTGTACTAATTGAGCTCAAACTTTGCAGATTTGAGTGAACAATATTGAATGCTAGTGCTTTCTAAATGACCACACGGGG
>NW_015547669.1:257153-269098 GCF_001515605.1 Sinocyclocheilus anshuiensis | reverse complement strand
AAAAACCCTGTTATAGTGTTTTAGCAATCGAGAAAAACTGTAAGATTTGAAGTACACTACAAGTGCACATTCCTTTCAGTTAAGGGCATTTATTTTTCTCAAGGGGATACATATAAAAACAGCTTTCTTGATTGATTGAAATGGCACAATTGTGTAGACATATATGAAAAATTACATGTCTTTCTGAATCCTTTCTCCACATTTTTGACTTATGTAACACTGTTATTTCATATTTAATAAATTATAGAATAGAATAGAATAGAATAGAATAAAATAGAATAGAATAGAATAGAATAACCTGAAAAACCCTGTTATAGTGTTTTAGCAATCGAGAAAAACTGTAAGATTTGAAGTACACTACAAGTGCACATTCCTTTCAGTTAAGGGCATTTATTTTTCTCAAGGGGATACATATAAAACAGCTTTCTTGATTGATTGAAATGGCACAATTGTGTAGACATATATGAAAAATGACATGTCTTTCTGAATCCTTTCTCCACATTTTTGACTTATGTAACACTGTTATTTCATATTTAATAAATTATAGAATAGAATAGAATAGAATAGAATAAAATAGAATAGAATAGAATAGAATAACCTGATGTAGTGTTTTGAGTGAAGTTTGGGGTTTTAGGATAAACCAATGAACATCCTAAGGTGAAGTCCACAAACTAGATCATCTATAAGTTAACTTATGCAATTATAATTTTTTAATTACAAATTACTTTTAAATCATACAATTGTGTGTAATAGAATAACCTGATGTAGTGTTTTGAGTGAAGTTTGGGGTTTTAGGATAAACCAATGAACATCCTAAGGTGAAGTCCACAAACTAGATCATCTATAAGTTAACTTATACAATTATAATTTTTAAATTATAAATTACTTTTAAATCATACAATTGTGTGGTAGGAAGTATGAATGTTGAGTGGATGCTGAAATTCAGATATACAGCGTCATTGTACATCAGTCATTACTTTGAAAAACAAACGCCTCACATGCAGGTCTTCAGCTAGTAAATTCATTGAACAGTTCATGAAAAAAATTTTTTTTTCATTTACAACTATAAAGAGAAGAGAGTCTCTGCTGGACTTTAATGCAGAGGTTCACAGATAAAGCATCAAAGTTTTCCTTCAGCACTGTACTGTCTAAAGCCCTGTTCGCACGGGATTAGTATTAATGTAGCGTTTTGAGTGAAGTTTGGGGTTTTAGGATAAACCAATGAACATCCTAAGGTGAAGTCCACAAACTAGATCATCTATAAGTTAACTTATACAATTATAATTTTTAAATTATAAATTACTTTTAAATCATACAATTGTGTGGTAGGAAGTATGAATGTTGAGTGGATGCTGAAATTCAGATATACAGCGTCATTGTACATCAGTCATTACTTTGAAAAACAAACGCCTCACATGCAGGTCTTCAGCTAGTAAATTCATTGAACAGTTCATGAAAAACATTTTTTTTTCATTTACAACTATAAAGAGAAGAGAGTCTCTGCTGGACTTTAATGCAGAGGTTCAGAGATAAAGCATCAAAGTTTTCCTTCAGCACTGTCTAAAGCCCTATTCGCACGGGATTAGTATTATCTGGGGACCTTGTGTGATTTTGAAATTGAGAGTCCCGTTCTATGGTCCAGATGGATTTAAAAAAAAGAAACTAATATAGTTTCGTGCGCTGTGTCATTTACATTTCACCAGGTTAAAATAATATCTCTCTTTCTGCAAATTGTATGGTGTAGCGATATGATGACAGCACCCAAAATACTATCAAACACTCCAACGCAGCTCCATTCTTCGCGAAAGATGGATAAAAAGGCGCACAGCAAACAAAAACCTCGAAAAATAATATGCGACCCGTCAAATGCTGGCCGAATCACCGAGATGCCGATTCGCACGGGACTAATATTATCACAGGACCTCGGTGTTCGGCGAAATATGGTAGGTCATTTGCGGGGGAATTTTTACTTTACAAATTACAGACATGGGATTAAGATCACAGACAACCTCCACAATTATTACAAATGACTGGAGGTCACCAGGTAATACTAATCCCGTGCGAATAGGGCTTAATACTGCATACTGTAGAAAACAATGCTAGCATAATGTGATTGATCACAGTATTGTTGATGATGATTCAAACAGATCATAGAATGAATAGAAATATTTTAAATAAATGCAGCGAAACACTCACTCTTTAACGTTATTTGTCTTTCAGGAACTCAAAGTGACAAAATAGGACAAAAACAACTACAGTGATCGTGACATTTCTACAAAGATCTGTATATAGATCAAATGGCTATTGCATCGGATTCAGATATCAGACTGTGTATCTTCCTCAGCACTAGTCTTTGTGTGGGTCTACCAGCTCTGGTTTGGGCTTTTCGTCAAATGCACCACCACAGAGGTCGAATCTCAGTCTTTATCACTATCCTCCTCTTTGGTGACCTGATAGAAGTGATCCTAGATGTACATACAGTGGCAAAATTACTCCACAATTTATACTGGAGACCTTACATGATTGTACAGTTTTGGTCAGGGTTACATTTGTGTGGTTTTATCCTGCATCAGCTGGTAGCTCTAGAGGGGGGTTTGACACTGAAATATCCACAGTTTTCTACTCATGATTTGTCACGCCCCTGTTGCATCATAATCTTTGTTCTCGTGCTTGCTTTTTCAGTTGTGAATGCATTCATTTTCAGCTATTGGATCCATGAATGCATGGATCCATTTGTAAATACGTACATTTCATTATTTAGTCTTGGCACAAGTTTGGCTCCTCTGAGCTTATTGGCTGTAACATTTACAATCACCTGTAAAGCCTCTTCCACTCCTATCAGCAGAAACACACATTCAGTGTTCACTGTTGCTGCTTTTACCTTTGTAATGCTGTACTTACCATTCATGTTGTTCATCTTTGTGAATTTAATCATGTGTGGAGTGCACATATCTTGGTATGTGATGTGTGTCTGTTTGATGAGCTTGAGAGTGATTTCAGATCCTCTCTTGTGTGTTTTGGTCTGCAGAGGAAATCTCAGAGATGTTCAGACACCACAAACACACACAGAACCCAACGCTGATGAGACGTCAGTCTGAACTTGAGTTTCTTCAGTCCTCTGGTCTGAATTTGCTCTTTCAATCATTGTACTTTATTTTAGAGCTCCATTAAAACAACATTCATTTTTCTTTTGCGTTCCTATATACCCTACCACAATGGATCCAGCTTCAAGTAAAATCTAAATGTGTCATGTTCATCATCCATGATTGATTTATTCAGCAATTAATAATATTGTACAAGGATGTTCACAGAGATCATTAACATTAGTTTGGAACTAAATCTAAATATATGAGCACCTCACACAAAAGAACACATTACAGTCCTTGAGACTTTTGCATGTTCACTATGCAGTGAAATCATCACAATCGCACATATATTGTAGAGACCAGAGTCCGAAACCATTTGTTTTCTTTTTAAGGATCAATATTTGCTGCTGGAATTGATTTTGGAAAAATAAACATAACCACTTTTCAACAGTATAAAAAATGAGACTGGCAGAAAAATACCTAATGACAGTCATTTGTTACAAAATAGCATATTGATTATTTTTTTAAGATTCCTATATCTTTAAACCTAACCTGCATGAATATGAGATTTACAGTAATATAATCATAAAATACACTGACAGACAGATAATTATTCTTCTCTCGTTCGTTCTGTGTCTTGCTCTTTCTTTCCTCTTTTTTTTTTTTGTGCTGCTGGTTTCTGGTTTTTGATCTCAACTGTTGCATCTGAGCTCTGACAGTGGTTTTGGTAAGAGACTAGAGAATAATCTTTACTCAAACCATAATGTTTACAAGTATTAAGAATATTAAATTAAGTACAACTAAAATGTTATTGTTTGTAGCACCTCTTTCAATGTAGTGTATTTATGCAAATTGTAGTTTTATTGGTCACCTTGTCTCATTGTTTATACATAGGTTATTAGTAAGCTACGTAACATTTACAGGTACAAACAATTTATAAGCAATGAATCATTTAAAACATAAACATTATGTATTTACAGCTTAAAAAAGTTAATTTATTAATTATTTATATCATAAAGATATTTGTATAAATGTACTTTTATCAGTTTATAGATAAATGATTAAGATTTTTAGATATCTTAACCCTACTCCAAACCTAAAAATAAGCATTTTATATAAAATATATTAAAATATGAACGTAATAGACCGAAATTTGCAGAAAAAATCACTAATTTAGTAACAGCATAACATTAAAAAGATATTTTGAGTTGCTAATCCCACTCCTACCCCTAAACCTAATCATAACCATTTCTTTAAAATATACAGTATAAATAAAAACATGACAGACAGACAAGTGCAATCACAATAATTTATTTACTGCAAAAATGTCAAAAGCTGTTTCATAAGGATTGGTGAATAAAGGCTTCAATTTGGGTCTGTTTCCTGGCAGTCATATGGATTCTGAGGATTTGGATTACAGCACACAAATAAAATCGATTCCATTTGTGATTTTATGTTGTGTTTTGGGTGTATTTTATGTCAGTCACAGCATGACTGAGGAAAAAAAGTGTAGTCTTGGTTAACATTATGTTTACATAAAAATACAAACGAATACTCATGAGATCATGTTGCTAAAAAGCCATCAATGATGAAACATCAAGCTTGTTACTTGTCAAGTTACTTGACTGGATGCTCTTGGAGTGTTTCCAGAAACATGGATAATGCAATTAATATTCACACACATTTATTATTATTATTATTTTTTTTGTTTATATGTTACCTATACTAATAGGTGCACCCTTTGGCGGAAGTATTTACGGTGTGTTAACTGACATATTTTTTCGATTCTTGTAAAAAAAAAAAAAAGCCTGCTACTGAAACCACAGTCAGAGATTGAGATGAGAACTGCAACCACACTGAGCACAAACCACCAAATAAAACTGAAACCAGAAACCAGTGGAAGAGTAACACACTCTCACCCTAAAGGCGTCAAAAACTGAAGCTTGGTCAAGCGTTTCGGGTTTTTCCAACACATTCTACATGGCGGTTTGTAACTATTTTAAGTGTTGGTTAATTCTTATGAATTTGTACAATCTTACGCATATGTTTTTTGTTTTTTTTGATGGTCACTTACCTTTTCTAAAAATCATACATTTTCATATGATTCACATTGCACAAATTCATACAAAATTACCACCTTGCAGCTCAAATAAGAATTTATTTCTCAAAACAACTAGTTCAGATCTCTAAACAGTTAGTTTCTTCATCGCACCAGATTTGAATTTCTTCTTCTTTTAAGCAAATTGCACATATTTTGTCACATCACGTACTGTATACAAAAATAGTAAGTTTAGCATTTGGCTTAAATATGCACAATATCTGAAAACACGTAGCTTGCTGATCAAAACAAATGAGCCGATTCTCAGTAAAGGTGTATTCTTCTAAACAGTCTTTCATCATGTGAGACCCAAAGTCTGTCTATTCTATAAATATCTTTGGAATATTTGTGATGTTTGCTAAATTGACAAATGGCTTGTCAGTTAAATAGGAATCACAATCTTACCAATCAACAAATCAAGTCTGCAGAGAGAGAGAGAGAGAGAGAGAATGCGACGTGTTCACTGAATCAAGACAGCTACTGTGTCAGTGTCATCCAGGTAAGACCTCATGAATCAAATAAAAATCTAATTTGATTGTTTGCTTTCAATCAACCAATAGAGATGTTTTATATAATAAGGTTATTAAATAAGAAAGTCACATTAAAACTCCTTGGCCATGTTATGCATACTTGTAAGACTCACCAACTATTAAGAAATATAGTCACTATAATAATGACCATTGTGGAAATGTACACGGTAGCATACTTTTAAAAAGTGCTTACTCCATTACAGAGAACCATTTATCTGGGCGTGGTGTGGGATTCGACCACGATGCAGGCACGTCTGTCTCCTGCTCGTATCGAGACGATCCTCACGGCAGTCAAGAGAGTGAGAGAAGGCAGTCACTCACTGTCAAACAGTTTCAGAGACTGTTTGGTCTGATGGCAGCTGCATCCAACGTGATACCTTTGGCCTGCTGTACATGAGACCCTTGCAGTGGTGGCTCAGGACCATAGGGTTCTCCCCATGGGGCAACCCACTTCGCATGAAACACGCGGCAATGCTTACGTGCCTTAGACATGTGGAGGAAACCTTGATTCATGTCACAAGGCCCAGTGCTGGAGACTCCTTGTCGTCGCGTACGCTAACTGACGAGCTGGGGAGCGTTCATGAGTGACCGCTCCACCCAGGGTCTATGGGGAGGTCACCATGGCACATGAATTGTCTAGAGATGCTGGCCGTGTTTCAAGCTCTGAAACACTTTCTCCCGGACCTGAGAGGCCATCATGTGCTGGTTTACACAGACAGTAAAAATGGGAGCAGAACATCGTTTGCGACAAGCCTCAAATCGGGCCATGCCCCCTGATCTTTCAGAAATGCAGATTGGGCTTACAATCGGCCTTAAAATCTTCTAGTGTGCAGCCAGAATTACACCTCAAATATGACTCGTGAGACCCACTTTCCTGCAGAGTTTAGCTACAACTTGATCAAACTCACCCAACTGTGATTTTCTAATGATCCTGAAGACATTGATTAGCATGCTCAGGTCTGTTTGATTAAGGTTAGAGCTAAACTCTGCAGGAAAGTGCATCTCGTGAGCCAGATTTGAGGATCCCTGGCCAATATGAAACAACAGGTTCTGAAAAGGTCTCTTTTGGTTTGCGCCATTCCAGTTCAACTGAGTGGCTAAAGAATGGGCAGTCAATGTTGCTAGCATTTTCCTAGTTGCATTACAGGGTTGCCTACACAAAAACCTGCATGGGCCCAATGGTACAAAAGTTGCTCTGGGCCCGAACGGGCTGGCCAACACTGGGTCATCATGGGATTAATGTGGACAATCCACTAGTGTGGGCTGCTCACAGAGAGCCCGCGGTGAGCCCAAAGCTGTGGGCCCCGCCTGGGCAAGCCCGCACTGGGTCTGTTTAGGTTTGGTGTGGGCTGGCCCTAGCCCACTGTGCCCGCAAAAAGCCAGCATGGGCCCCGCAGGGGCATGTTTGCAGGGAGTAATAGACACAAATGGAAACGTGAATGACAAGCTAACCGGCTAACGAATGCTAACGCGCTGCACGCACGCTACACTCGCGGCTTCAGATTAAAAGCGAATGATCAAATTAGTCCGATTAGTTCGATAGATACTATCAGAAAAATGGTGGGAATTAAGTTATATTTTATCACTTTAAACAACAGAGAGTGATAGTAAGATCAGAAAAGCGAAGCTACACGGAGCTACAATCGCAAATCGTCAATCCTCAGTGAATGTATTTGTACTAATTGAAGTTTTATTGTGAGTAAAAGGGAATTACTGATAAAACATCAACCTTGTTATTCATTAAGTTACTTGACTGGATGCTCTTATGCCAAGAAACACTTAAGAGGTTCAGTTCTTTGTCAGTTCTTGTCTTTATAAGGTTAGTTTTATTTGCTCCTGTCGTCCTGTAGCTCACTTGAGGAACATACATGTGAGGTTTTAAATCTTGCTGACATTGTACACTTTCCTGATGAGGCCCTGTGCACTTTCTATCATACAGGCCCCAATGGGCAGATGCTTCTCCTATCATGTGGATCCCCTTCACAGCGGGTGAGGAGGATTCAGATC
This sequence comes from Sinocyclocheilus anshuiensis, assembly GCF_001515605.1. Lineage (NCBI taxonomy): Eukaryota > Metazoa > Chordata > Actinopteri > Cypriniformes > Cyprinidae > Sinocyclocheilus > Sinocyclocheilus anshuiensis. Next base: position 261,377 of record NW_015547669.1, on the reverse strand, counting down.
CCGAGCCAGTGCTTATGCCCTCCATGCACCCTCATAATATCAGCTAAATGAACAACAGCTTCATCAGGCTGAAAACATGCATGCAGTGTAGTCTGTATTACATGTCAGTTCATATTTAATGATCAAGTGCAAAAGCAACAACAACCGTGTCTCACTTAAATGTAGTCAGGAGCTTTCTACAGCGCTGTGCTCATGTTTCTAATCTTGGTTGATTTCTTATCTCACTCTGTCTGTGTTTCTTTCTCTTTTCTACTGTCGGCTTCTGGTTGCTGGTGTAAAATAAAAATAAGTAGTTATTTAAAATAAATATATGATCAGTGTAAGTGTGCTATTTCTGGACACAAAATTTAGTTCCTCTGCTGACCACATGTACATATTGCTAGCTTTTATTCTTCTTCCTATCAATACACAGTACCACAGTGGATGCAGCATCAGGAAAAATCTATATTTGTCAAGTTAATCACTTATGATTGATTTATTCAGCAATCAAAGTATTGTACAGGGCTTCACATGATAAAAAAAAAGCATAACATAAATGTGTCATGTGATTTCAACACAGCAGTTATCCATATATTAGAATAAAACAGCTAACAAAATGCAGCGCTATCCAGCAAATGGTGTGCACAGAGATACTTAGCATTAGTATGGAGTTTAAACGGTATCAAAACTACAAATATACGAGCATATCCCACAAATAAACACATTACAGTACACAAACACTGCTTTTAAAGACGACAATAAAAATACAGAAATCTCATACTGTATCTGAAAGTCAATCTGTATTTTTCTTGTTTGCATTTGTGCTCTGCTACAAAAAATAAATTCACCTTTGCATTAGTGGATTATCATCTCTTTTAATATGAGAATTTACACTCCGAAAAAATCACATTCACACATATAACTGATCTTCAGATTTGTCAAAGCCGTCACACGTAGAGACCAGAGTCAGAAACTATTAGTTTTTATTATTAAAGGCCAATATTTATATGTATAAAAAGCTGTAATGTCTACCATACTATTGTTTGTTTGTTTTCTGGCTCTATGCTGACTGACAGCCCAATGGTTATCATAAGAGCATAAGCTTATATTGAAACATTTTAACAGACTAAACTTTACAATTAAAATGTCATGACATTACAAACAACCCATCTTACCAGACCTCCTCAGACTAAACTAGTCCCTTCAGGGTTTAGTGATGTTTGAATTCTGAGATTCTGCCTGCAGACCAGCACACACAGGAGAGGATCTGAAATCAGTCTCACACTCCTCAGGAAATAAGGAATGAACCAAATATGCAGAGGCTTTGGTAATGATTGATTTGGTAAAAGATGATATTGTATATCTCTATCTAAAATCATATAGATAAAAAATAAAACAAACAAAGAATAGAGCAGATAAAGCACCAGCAGAGTGTACATGAAAACAACCAAAATATGATGATCTGGTTTCCTGGATGTGTGAGAGTTACGATCAGCAGAACAACATGAAGCTCCACAAGATATTATCCATGTGATCACTGATGCAATAAACACAACAACAGCAAGAAAGAAATAATAAAGAGGAGGTAAAAATATTTGACCAATAATGATACAGAGAAACACAAGTATGTTGAAAATTATAAAACATGGTGAAGAGAAAACAGAAGCCGTACACAGTGGATACTTCACTGAGAGAATTCCCTCTAGCGCCACCAGCTGTTTTAAGAGAATACCACAGTCTCTTGAGGATGACCATAAGGATAAAAAAACCCAGCATGTCCAATTCCTATACCAGGACACCTCACCTAAGAAAAGTTTTATCATAATGTAGGGACTCAAGAAAAGCTCAACAAAGTCAGTGAGGAGGAGGAGGATGATGAAGGCTGAAATACGGTGTCCATTCTTTCTGTGATGAATTAGATCCCCGACAGACCAAACAAGAGCTGGTAGACCTGCACACACACCAATGATGGTGAAGATGGACAATCTGACCTTCACCTTCAGCAGGTCAGCTTCCAGCAGCCAGCGAAATTCGTGAGGTTCAATTAGTAAATTTAGATTTGGTTGCATATCTAGTCTTTCTTTGATCTCTGTGCGATATCCAGCTGAAAATATGCAAGTACATTAACAGGGGGAAAAAATATTTATTTTTCTGTAGAATAAATGCTGAGCAACTTTCAGGAATCACAAATATCATAATGCCAGCTAAACAAACAACAACTCAGAATAATCAGGCTGAAAACATTCATGCATTCTCGTCTGTATACAATGCCAGTTAATATTTAATGGCTTCAAATAAAAAATAACAGCAGTATCTTACCTAGATAATATATTCAGGAGATTTCTACAATGCTGTGCTCATGGCATAAGCACGTTTAAAATCTTGGTTGATTACTTCTCTCACTCTGTCAGTGCTTCTTCCTCTTTCTTTTTTTTTCTACTGCTGGTTTCTGGTTGTTGGTTTATCTTTGATCTCTGCTCTCATATCTGAGCTCTGACTGGTTTCAGTAAAAAGCATGAATAATATTTTATACCATAATGTTTAGAAGATCAATCAATCAATCAATCAATAAATGTACCACTTGAAATGTAGTGTAAAGTAGTGTAGGGGCTTACATATCAAGCTTGTTACATGTTAATTTACTTGACTGGATGCTCTTATCCAACTTTTCCCTGAACACAGAAGTCTCGCTCGACTCATAGCTACTGGAACAATGCTTTACATTTCAGGTGTCCGTTTCTGATCAAATTAACATATTTTCCGAGCTGATAGTATAAGGTTAAACTTTAGTTGAGAAAATCTTCTAGGTCTTGCAAAAAATATTCAAAGTCGGAGTTCCAGAAGACAAAATAAGACTTTATTGGAAGAAACAACAAAACCGAGATGCCTACAGAACATCTGAGCAGCTCAATTGCAGCTCACACTTTTATATGGTTTTCAACCTCTAGTCTTATTATAGCAGTTCTCTTCACAAAACTCCATAACACTGTTCCCATGGATCTCAACTTAGGCTTACCATGATTTTGGGAAACGCAGCTCAGAGTGGTATGGTTTAGATCCCCTTAACATGAGTAATTTTCGCCCCATTTCGAAGCTGCCTTTTATATCTCGGAGTTTTACTGCCTCTAGTGTTCATTTCTTTTGGAAACTGCAGTGATATGTACTTATTGGTATGTATTTCGCGTCTCGCGAAAATGTGCCCCCGGGTACATTTTTGCCATGAGACCAGGTTGTTCGATACAGTTGATCACGATATACTTATTGCTCGCCTCAAGAATCATGTTGGTGTTCAGGGCTTAGCCCTAAGGCCACAGTACAGAGTCTGCTCTTTTGAGGGTCTCCAATGATATCTTAAGAGGTGTTGACTCTGGGAGTTGTGTTGTTCTAATTTTGTTAGATCTTACTGCAGCATTCGATACCAACCCAGTCTCATAACAATACGTACCTCTGGGTACTTTTCTGCAACACCGTTTTTACGTATGCTGGTTGGCAAATAATTTTCTTCAATTGAATGAAGATAAGACAGATATGATTTTATTTGGTAATAAGGGTTATGTTAATGTGATGTATATAAAAACCTTGGTGTCATCTTTGACTCTGAGCTCAAATTTGACCGACAAATTAATGCTGTTGTTAAAAATAGCTTTTTCCATCTAAGGTCAATATCTAAGCTGAAGTCCATCCTCTCTTTTGAAGATATGGAGAAGGTTGTTCATGCTTTTGTGTCATCTCGTTTGGACTATTGTAATGTGTTGTATCTGGGTTTGAATCAGCTCTCTCTCTCTCGTTTGCAGCTTGTTCAGAACTCAGCTGCCAGACTTTTAACAAGTACAAAGGGGAGAGAGCATATTACTCCTGCGTTAATCAAACTGCATTGGTTACCTATACGATACAGAATTAATTTCAAAGCGTTGCTGTATGTTTTTAAGGCTGTGCATGGTCTATCACCTGACTGTGTTACTGATTTAATTAGTGTCTGTCAATCCAGCAGATCTCTGCGCTCAAATGAACAACTACTCCTAATGGTTCCGCGATCTCGTCTAAAATGTAGAGGGGATCGTGCTTTCTCTGTGGCAGCTCCTACACTCTTAAAAATAAAGGTGCTTCAAAAGGTTCTTCAAGCGATGCCATAGAAGAACCATTTTTGGTTCCACAAAGAACCATTCAGTCAAAGTTCTTTAAAGAACCATCTCTTTCTTACATTTTTATAATCTGAAGAACCTTCTTTCACCACAAAGAAGCTTT
>NW_015547669.1:251245-256656 GCF_001515605.1 Sinocyclocheilus anshuiensis | reverse complement strand
AAACTCATGTTTTCTCTAGCTTTTGACAGCTAGTTTTTCAGCTGTGTATGATATTTGTTGTTACTATTATTATTTATTTATTTTTATTTTTTATTTTATTTTCTTTTACTATTATTATTTTTCATTTGTTTTTATATTATTATTTTTATTTTTTTTTCTCTTATCTTTCTCTGTACAGCACTTTGGTTCCAGTCGTGGTGTTGAAAGTGCTTTATAAATAAAGTTTGAGTTGTTGAGTTGAGTATACTTTACACTCCTTTGTCGTCAAAGTTTACTGTCTCAGATATAGTTTATATACTCATCTTATGAATCAAATTATAAAAATATAACTGAATAAAACTTTCAAAATTGACTCGATAAACAAATGAACTGATTATCATAAGGCCTTTTACTTCTGATATAATATAATTTCACAACTTTTAAAAATTGTCTTAAATTGTAGCATGTATCATGAGCCCCTCTCTAGTGTGTGTAGATTAAAAATGAATTGTAGTGTCACAAGTGAATTGTGATTTAATATGAAATGGAAAAATCTAATTCCTTATTCTTCAGGTTCAGAAATCGGACTGTCAGTCTTCCTCACTATTAGTGTGTGTGTGTCTGCCAGCTCTGGTTTGGGCTTTTTATCATCTCCACCTTCACAGAAAGATCAAAAACCAAATATCAGCCTTCATCCTCCTCCTCACTTGGGAGAAACTAGGCTGTGAAGGATCCACTCGTTCTATCCTTCGCGGCCCAGGAAAAGAAGGACACATTTGTAGGTTGCATTCAAAGGCATGTTTCGAAATGGCACAGCCTTTGTCACATCAGTCTTCGAATGCAAACTCTAAACTGGGATGCAGCTGGCACAGTTCTCTGAAGCATAAAGTCTAGAATAAAAGTCCACAGCACGATTCTGGTTTCCTAAAACATTATGGGTCAACCTTCAATCAGGAAGCCTATGTATCTACCAACCACAGTTCTAATGATTTAATTTGTGCCTCAATTCTTGGATGTATTACTAGAATTGGCTGCATACTTATCGTCAAGAACACACCTGAAACCATCGTGAAGTCCTGCCACACAAGGCGGAGGGGGGGATATTAGCTAGATTTACAAAACTTCACCACTCACAACAGCCCATCACAGAGAGATAGAGAGAGAAGAGAGAGAGAGAGCGAGAGAGAGAGAAGAGAGAGAGAGAGAGAGAGAGATACAAAAGAAAAAAATGATATTCAGAATCTCGAGAGAGCTGTCAGTGACATTCAGGTAAGACTTCATGAATCTAATGAAATTCTAGTTTGATTGTTTTCATTTGACGACCAATAGAGATGTTTTATATAATGTTACACTGCAAAAATAGGAACCCGATGTATTGTGTTCATATATTGATTTTTCACAGATGTTTTACACATATTTTGAATTGCACCTTGCATTATATTGTAAATTTAACACACACAAAAAAAAAAAATATCATGGCAGAAAATTACCAGTATCTTTTCACATGTATTTGTTTGTTAGTTTGTTTGTCACAGTAAATCTCTTAGTCTTTTTCTTTGGTCATTTTATACATATTGTTTGCCAACTTGCCAACTATTAAAATTATAACCACAATATAAACACTACATTAATGACTTTTGTGAAAAAGAAGAACACTTTAGCATACGTTTAAGTATTTTTTTGCTTAATATATTTTTTAAAAGTATATACTCATGCTGCAAAACATTTACACACAAACCAGTCTGAATACAAGTGTGAACATGTTCATTGCAATTAAATGAAATTTTATTTGTCTGTAGTTTAAATATTATATTATATTATATTATTTAAAAATGATAAGTAATAGAAGTTGCAAACTGATTAATGTGCTGTTATTTTAAAAACAAATATCAAAAAGGCAATTATTAACATAGGATAGATTAATCATATTGCAAATCTATAGACACTTACAGTAATTAGATTAGGTTAGAGGTTGCACAGATTAGTCGACTTTAAAGCTCCTCTGTGACGCTTTGAGCTTGACGTCGACTAGTCGCTGATCCTTTAAATCGTACCCGTATTCAGAACAGAACAAGAAAATAAGTAACTATAAAATTATAGCACAAAATTATATTTACAGTTATAAAATATAATGTAAATTATAATGGCACGCATAATAACAACATAATAAATGTCAAGGCAAAATGAATTAAGAAAAAAATGAAATTAAAACGTTCATCTCTCATTCGGCACAAAAACTTACATATTTCAATGTAACATTTGGTGGCTAAACTATAAGGCTATTTATTATGTAAACGTAATTTACTCGTGTTCATCCCTCACATGCGCAACAACTGTGTGCTGGTGGTCAAGCTGAACGGCACAGATTAAACAACAGATCATTTAAATTGAGCAGTGTAACTTTTGCGATGTATACTTGTTTATCTGACCGTATTTTACATTGATGATGAACAGGTTGATGATGAAAAAGTGAAAAGTTAAAATTTTTGTCTAATTTTTAGGTTTTCACAAAAATGAGTTCCTTAAGCCCTCATCTAGAAATCACAATGCCAAATAGTAATTAAACATTTAAAATTATAACAGGGGTGTTTTTTTGTTGTTGTTGTTTTGAACGAATGAGTACATAAAGCAGAGAAAGTGGAAAATTTGGAGACTAAAATGTGTCTTTTAAAACACATTATTTGATGTGAAAGAAAGAAACTGTTTATTCTGTCCAGGAAGTTAAATTACTTACCTTTAGCTGACTCTTAACTTAGGATAAGATATAATAGTTTAACAATGAAATATAGCCCTTGTGTATTAGTTTTAAGTGTATATGTAATCACCTTTCCATTAAAATATTTACTACACTTTAATTATTTACTCATGGTAATAGAGTATAAATTTCAAATAGAGAAATTTCAAAGGATACGTTGATATTATGAAAAGTATGCTTCTGTACTTTGGTGTGTGTGTGTGTGTGTGTGTGTGTGTGTGTGTGTAATAAAGTTGCTTCTTCTTATTCATTGTTAATGTAACTAATATGGCAAAAAAGGTACAAAAGCTGTCACTGGGGTGGTACCCTTTTAAAAGCTAATAGTATGTACAATTTACAAAGTAATATGTACATTTAAGGTAATAACATGCACATGCTTTGAAAAGGTACTGCATCCTAGTTACAGTTTTTTTTGTCTTTTTTTTCCGAGAGTGTAGTTAAATAGTGTCGACTACTAAAACTTTTGGGCATCATTCACTGTGTGTAGTATGTAAACATGGGTTTGTTCATAGTCACTCAACTTAGGCATATATAGGCAAATGAAGCCTTATTAAGTTTGAGGGATTCTACCAGGATGTATTATTTGAAGCTTCGTCACAATAAAATTTGACACCACAGTGCCACCTTAAGGTGAATTTGATTATCTGATGTGTGTGTGTGTGTGTGTGTGTGTACTGACTCCACGCTTTTGTATGGTATAGTGCATAATGTTAGAAAAGCTTTTTATTTCAGATAAATGCTAATCTTTGTATCTTTCTATTAATCAAATAATGTACTCAACTCTTTTAAATATTGATGATAATAATAATAATAATAATAATACTAATTGTTTCTTGATCAGCAAATCAGCTCATCATGATAATGATTTCTGAAGGATCATGGGACACTGAAGACTGGGGTAATGATGCTGAAAATTCAGCTTTGATTATAAGGAATACATACATTTTAAAATATATTCAAATAGAAAGCAGTTATTTTAAATAGTAAAAATATTTCACAATAGTAATGCTTGTGATATTAATGATGCCCATGGCTCAGGACTTCTGAGGGCAGGCCCCTCTGGAGAAAAGCGGTGTACACCTCATCATACGGTGCCCGTCTCTCCTTAGTGCCCTCAGGAGATCGGTCTGTCAGCCCTGCCACCTCCAGTGCATCAGGGCACAGCAGTCTCCAGCAAGTGCTTCTCTCAGCTTCCGCCCAGAAATGTAATGGTTCTGGGAGGTTCCCTACCTCCAAGGAGGTCTCCAGAGCAGCTAGTTCGGCCGTTCCCTGCAGGTCCTCCGCTTCAGGGCGCCATGCTAGCCGCTCTAAGTACACCAGAGGTCAGTCTCGAGAGACTGGTTCCCTTAGTAGACTATTTGGCAGCGTGGAAGCTTCTGCCAAATGTGTCTCAATGGGTCCCACACACTGTAGAAAGAGGCTACCAAATCCAGTTTGGTTCTCCTCCGCCTCGCTTCAACGGGGTCGTTCCCACCCTGGTGGGCCCCCAGTAGGCTCTGGTCATGAAACAAGAAGTAAACACTCTCTTGAGGAAGGAGGCCATCGAGGTGGTCCCTCCTCTCGACAGAGAGTCTGGGATCTACAGCCGGTACTTCATCGTTCCAAAGAAGGATGGGAGGTTGTGTGCCATTTTAGATCTGCACAGTTGAACCGCTCAGTTATGCGACTGAAGTTCAGGATGCTCATCTCAAGCAGGTCATGTCTCAAATCAAGTCCGAGGACTGGTTTGTCACATCGATCTGAAGGATGCATACCTCCACAGTTTCATCCTTCCGCAACACAGGAAGTTCCTGAGGTTTGCTTTCGGGGCGAAGCTTACCTATATTGGGTTCTTCCGTTTGGTCTTCCGTTTGAGCACTTATCTGGGCGTGGTGTGGGATTCAACCACAATGCAGGCACGTTTGTCTCCTGCTTGGATCGAGTCGATCCTCACGGCAGTCGCGAGAGTGAAAGAAGGCCGGTCACTCACTGTCAAGCAGTTTCAGAAACTGCTGGGTCTGATGGCAGCTGCATCCAACATGATATATTTTGGCCTGCTGTACATGATACCCCTACAGTGGTGGCTCAGGACCAATGGGTTTTCCCCGAGGGGCAACCCACTTTGCATGATCAAGGTCACACGGCAATGCTTTTGTCGTTCGCGCCCCCTTTACAGGCTGGTGCACCAGATCCTTGTGTGGGCCCAAGGGGAACTCCTTTCGCTTAAGTAACTGTCCAGAGAGAGTGCGCCGGGATAGGGTCCATCTGCTGCTAGTGCCCTGTTCTGGCCGGGCCGAGTATGGTTCTCGGACCTGGTGTCCCTACTCGACTGCTCTCCGTGGGAAATTGCCGTCAGGAGGCCTTCTTCCCGCCTTGAGTTTTTGAACTGTGGATGTGCTTTCTGAATTGTTATTTTGTTTTTTAGACTTGCATTTGCGTTTGTAATTTGTGATTTTGTTTTCAGAATTGTGATTTGCTTTGCACTTCTTGTCCACCGTAAGAAATAAACATTATATCAACACATACACTGTTTAACAAAAAATGAGCGGGACCTCAAAATGTCAAGTGTGTCTGTCTGCGGACTGCAAGACAGGGGCGTAACTTGAAGGGGGCGTAACTTGAACAAGGAGGCGTAACTTGAAGTTGTCCAAATCACACAGAACCACGCGAGATGTCAAAACGAGATGTTGTTGGCAAG
>NW_015547669.1:250338-250751 GCF_001515605.1 Sinocyclocheilus anshuiensis | reverse complement strand
TATTACAGCACTTTTCTGATTCTTGATTTCTGTGCATTTGCTGCAGAGCTTTTGTGGTGGAGCAGGACCTGCAAGGCAAGGTGACGGCGGCGTTTGTGAAAAAAAGGGGAAACCTGAAACAAAAATATAAATAAGATAATTTTGTTACTCCCAATACAGAAATCAGATGACATTATGCTGTTAAAATGACTGCTTTTGTATTGTGTTTGTGCATCTTTGCAGGATCTGAAATGTCTGCAGACTGGTGTGAGTAGTGAGGATGGAGAAGTCCACAGCAGCATCCTGGAAATGGTCCAGTGCCGCGGATGAGACGCTCCATCACTCCACCTCTTACTGTCTCATCAGGACCAGATGTTGCTGTGGTCTCTTCATCCTCAGTGACCCCAGAGCCAGCGAGAGCATCTAGAGAAACA
>NW_015547669.1:221067-250325 GCF_001515605.1 Sinocyclocheilus anshuiensis | reverse complement strand
GATGTTGCTGTGGTCTCTTCATCCTCAGTGACCCCAGAGCCAGCGAGAACATCTAGAGAAACACCAAAAGACACTGAGGATGTGAGTTTGGTCAAGTTTGTTCTGCTGGTTTCTGTTCATACAATGAAGGCTGACTTTCAGAAGCTTCAAAAGCATCATCAAAAAATGTCATGAAGCGTTTATGCAAAGTGATTTACAGCACTCTTATTACAGGGACCTACAATCCCCTGGAACAACCTTGATTGCTCAGGGACATACTGGTGGTTTTGAACCAGCAACTTTCTGCTCACCAGTTCAGTGGTTTAGCCCACTACAAAAGTAATAAAGCTACAACAAAAAAATGCATGTAATTGTAAACATGAAATTTGGCAAGAAATGGAAAGCTGACAACATGAACTGTAAAATGTTTAACTCCGTTTAAATGTACTTGGTAATAAAGCTATTCTGATTCTGATAAAACAAAAATGCATGTGTTCATCATAGTATGAGATAATATACACAGGAAAAAAAGCACAGTGACAAGGTTAAATATCTTTGAATAATTCATCATGATGCTTTTTTTTTTAGAAGCCTGAGGGATGAAACGAGAGTTAAATTCAACAAGAAAAAGAATAAAACAAAGGAGATTTAAGCCACTTTTGCTTGTGGATAAAACATTTTGCACAAAATAATTAACAAGATATTCAAGAGATAACGATTTTGGGTTTTCGTAATACATTAAAAAAAATGCTTTAAGGGTAAAACTGGATCACATTAGCGGAGTTAAAAATATAAGAACTTAAATCAACCCAAAATGTATTGGCTATACTATAATCACACAAAAAAGGGCAGCTGTTTCTTCAACAAGACCACAAAATGGGCAAGTTGCATCATTATCAAGATACAGATAGATGAATTAAACCTGTCACTCATATCTTTTAAGTTGTTGCGCTTGTTATAACGTCGTAGGTCACATGATAACGTCAACATAGCGGATGATATCCGAATCGCATTCATACTGTGCTTCAGGCTGTACACTCTCATAGCGCTCGGTAAGTAAGTACTTAAAGAAATTAACCTTGTACGCCTCGATTGGTAAAGTATGTAGGCTACTGCAAGCTATTGGTCAAACTAGTTACCTACTAGTTACAAACTAGGCAATTTAGCAATCCCGGCCTGTCCGGAAAAAGAGGACGCATGGTCACCATAAATGAATGATGTTTAGTATGTGAATACAGCCGAATGTTTAGGCATACGTTAACTGCTGACCACCAGATGGAGACATTTAACATGTTTTCATGAACTGACGGTATTTTGAATAGTGTGAACTGTGCCTGAGAAATAAGATTCAAAGCAATTTAAATTAGTACATTTACTAAAGCGGCGTCACAGTGTCACGATCTCAATATTATTAGTTCTTGGAGATTAATTCTGACAGTAAACTAAATTGTATGTTGCGGCTAATAAATAATAATAAAAAAACATAACTAAATTCGTATTGATCAACTATAAAGCTCGAGGAAGTCCTGCAGGTTTCAGTGTTTCTGCATGCAGCTGATGGCAGGAGTAACGCTGGAAAGAGTGACTGAGACTCACTGCAGCTCTTGTTCAGCAGATGGGAGGGACTGCATGCCTCTCTCGCCCTCCACCATCAAACTAACTCCTGCATTTCAGAAAACTCCAGACTGGAGCGACGCTTTCCTTCGTTAGTCTGTGTGGATGTTCAGAAACACGTTTAAGAGCGATGTAGTTACTCCGGAGGCAGTGTGAAGTCATGGTGAGTCCAGCCCTGTCTGTCTGTCTCAGTTCACAGACTTTACATTTTACATCAATTCATTTAGAACACGCTTTGTAAGAAACGGGTGTAAAATAAGGAAAACACAGGCGTTTCGTCTAAAAGAGACGGTAACAGAAGAGCTGCGATAGCTGATACAAAGTTGCAAAACTAACTTGTAAAATACTAACTTTTTTTTTTTTGCTGAATATGCTTGAATCGATGTCTGTGTAGCGTCTTCTTTCAGACAGAAAGGAATCGGTCTCTCTTTGTTTGAAACGACAGTATGAATATGTGACGGTCATAAATTGTCATTGCTACGTATGTTTATTATTGGAAATCTGTGTTTGTATTAGCCATGTTATCAAACTAAATAAATGGCATGACAAAAAAGATTCTGAAAGCAACTGATGGAAAGAGAACCAGTATTAGTGTACAGTCTGCAGTGGTCATATTAAATGCAGTGGTTATGACAAGACTCTGTTCAGGGTCCCTGGACTGTCTTTATGACTGTCTTTCATATGAATAGAATAGAAAAGTTAAGTTTGAAACAAATATTATAGACTTGGTTGAATAGGAGTAAATTGGAACTAATAGAACAGATGGGAAAATGAATGAGTATGAGATAAAACAGAGTAAGAGTGAACTGAAATACATCAAATTGAATCTTTTTTCACCAACCAAGGAGTGTAATTACTTTTCTGTGGCTTCCACGTGAATAGAAAAGTGGTTGTGTGTGTGTGTGTGTGTTGGGGGGAGGGGGGTATAGCTGAATAAAATAGATTAAGTCTGACATGAGATAAATATGCAATAGGAATATAGAATTCGAAGTGACACTGAATTGCATGGTTGAATGAAACAGTAATAATAACAATCATTTTTGGAGTGTAGTAAAAATAGTACAGAGCAGTAAAAAATAGTTAAATATAATTAAGGAAAGTTAAACCAATAGAGTAGAATAATTGAATAACATAGAATAGTTGAAAAAAAAAAAATAGGAGTACAGTTCAGCAAATTGAATAAAGTTGTTGAAGAAGTATGAAGTGAAACTTGGAATTGCATAGTTGTATACAAGTAAAGTGGAACTAGCAGAACATAATAGTTGAATAATATAAAAGTGGATAGAGTCAACTAAAAGAATAGAAGTAAACTGAAACACATAGAACACATAGAATGTAACAATTTGTAGGAGTGAAATAAAATAAATAGAAAAAATAGTGAAAATACAATTGTAAAATATAACAGAATTAAAGGAAGTTAAACTAATTGAGTAGAATAATTGACTAACAGTAGTTGAAAAAAATCTAATTAGGAGTAAAGTTCAACAAACAGAATAGTTTAGTTGAAAAAGCCTTATAATAGAATTGCATAGTTGAATAGAATTAGTAGACTATAAGAGTTGCATATAATAAAATAAAACGATTAGAAGAGAATAGTACAGAATTGCATAAAAAGCATCAATTGCATATAAAAAGAGTAAAGTGAAACAAATAGAATGGAATCTTTTAATAACTGTAATTGGTTTCCATGACTGTGAGCTCATATCAGAGAGATAACACAAGATATAACAGTGTTAATAGAGTGACAGTAATGATGTTATTGCAGTCTTCTGGACGTCCTGTGTCAGACGCGTGTTATTGTCCATCTGTCAGCATGTATACAAATAATAACTGAGACAGATGAGGGCCGAATGCTGATGTGACTTCAGCTGCTGCCAGTGTTTGGTGTGTGTGAGACAGGGTGGAGCCGTCTGGCTGGATATACAGAGACAGAGAGAGACACAGAGAGAGAGAGAGACTGTTTTACTTTAAGAGAAATTAAAAGACGTGACGGTGGTTTGGGTGAAGTTGCATTTTCCACATAAGACCTTAAATAGAGGGAGATGAATTATTTTCAGTTGGGAGAGGTGAGAGTGCATGGAAAAACACATCAATACACACACACACACACACACACACACACACATTTCAAGCACACAAGCAGTTGATCCAGGCTTCACACACACACACACACACACACTCACACACTCTCTCTCACACACATTTATTAATGTAGCAGATGTTTTATCCGTGATGAACAAATTAAGATCCACAAATGAAGAACGTCACAAGTAATTTGTCTTAAAAGCTAATAATATACATAGTGCACAATGGCTATAAAATAAATAAACAATGATATTAGTACATAAGCTAGAGTAGAAGTGGAATGCAGAATAAAATAGGAGCATAAACATACATTGGCTTATATATTTGGGCACTTATGTTATGCTCAAACATGTCTGAATATCACTGCATTAGATTACAAACCATCAAACCAAGTGCTGTTCGTTTTAAAGACTGAAAGAGTTTGTTGCATTAGAAATGGTAACACAATAGATACAGTGCACTTTGTGATGGTTAGTGGATCTGTAACTACACCTGTGTGAACCTGAGGACATGCAATAAACATCAGCAGAACACCAGCTGATTCACAGACATTGACAACAAATGTTGAAGAAAAGCTAGTATATAAAGTAGTTAAGTAGTAGTAAAGTTAGTATGGAGAAAAGCTCTGGCATTGTTTGTTTTCAGTTGACTCTTGCTTTGATATTTATTGTGCAATGATATTCAGATATTTGTTACATGTGTCCAAGACAAGCTTAAGTGTCCAAATAATTATTAAGGCTACTGTAGATACACACATGCACACATCTCACCCTACAGTGAGACATTTTTATTGGACAGATCTGTTGTGCACAGCAAAGTCAATGTGAAGGCCAGTAAGCCTTGAAACACTCAACACCAGTACAGGAATGTGAGCATTTCTCAATTTGTATTTATTTATTTATTACTGTATATATACAGTATATATCTAGCTACCTGAATAGTAACACATCCGTTTTAATATACAATATACTGTTTGAAAGTTTGGGGTCAATGAGTTTTTTTTTGCTTTGTTTTTTTAAAGAAGAATACTTTTATTCATCAAGGGTGCAATAATTTGATCAAAAGTGACAGTACAGACACTAATTAAAAAAAAAATATATATTTATAATATTATTTCTGATTACTATTTCAAATAAATGCTGTTCTTTTGAACTTTCTATTCATCAAAGAATCCTAAAAAAAGGTTTTCAACATTGATAATAATCAGAAATGTTTCTCGAGCAGCAGATCAACATATTAGAATGATTTCTGAAGATCATGTGACACTGAAGACTGGAGTAATGATGCTGAAAATACAGCTGCGCATCACAGAAATAAATTACATATTACAATATACTTACATACAAAACAGCTATTTAAAATTGCAACACTATTTAAAAATGTTGCTGTTTTTACTGTATTTTTGATCAAATAAATGCAGCCTTGGTGAGCAAAAGAGACTTATTTTACAAATCTAACCGACCTTAACTGTAATGTATTTGAATGCAATGTTTACACAAGAACACACGTGATGTATTTAATGTGTTGAGCAAGTATTTACTTATAAGTGTGTAAACTGCATTTCTGGCCTAAATTCGGGATTCCTTTAGTAGAGTCACATTTAAGTTCCTGATCTTCGAATAGAAACCGCTTGCACTTCCACTTTGTTCATGATTTAAGACAAAAGAAGCTGTTGGATCAGATGTTTCTGTGTGTGGAGTTCCTCTAAGAAAGAGGAAATAGTTCCTTCTGAATCTTTTTTTCTGGCTCTCTTCCTCCATTCACCGTCTATCTTGCTCTCTTTCTCTCTCTTTCATCCGCCTGCATCTGGATTCTATCATTCTGCTCTTCAGCACTCTCTCTCTCTCTGTCTCTCTCTGTCTCTCTCTCTCTCTCTCTCTGACTCTCTGACTCTCTCTCTCTCTCTAACTGTATCTCTCTCGACCGTCTCGACCGAAAGAGAGGAAGTGCCGCTGGTGTTATATCGTGCTTGAGGTTGTGCTGTGGATGTGCTTCCTTATATACGTCATTACAGAAGTTTGATAAAACAGATGAAGAACTTTTCAGTTAATATTAATATTTAATTAATCTCCTCTCAACCTGACACATTCACACAGCAATTTTCCTAAACTGACTACTTGGACTGTCTGAGCAGTTAGTCAGTCTTAAGGACGGCCTGAATAAATACTTTAATTAATCTCCTCTCAACCTGACACATTCACACAGCAATTTTCAGAAACACCGATGTGCACAATGACACATTTTCCTAAACTGACTACTTGGACTGTCTGAGCAGTTAGTCAGTCTTAAGGACGGCCTGAATAAATAGGTTTCATCTGTCAGAAATTCTCAGTGGGTACTGACACAGAATGTGTTTCAAATGAGCAAGACAGAGCGTATTTGATTTGTAGACCAACATTTTTAGAGCAAATTGTGCAGCAGTTCCTCTCCATCATGTCTTTACAAACCAGAACAAGTTACACAAAAAGTGTTTCGGCAGTATTTCATTATGTGAGTGAGAACTAGGGCTGTTGAGATCCAAACAGATAGTACTATGAAAATATAAAGAAAAACAAAAATCTAGTATTGTCTATCCTTTTCTAATCTATCTGCTTGTTTTCTCTTCATTTATTATAAAAATAATAATACCTTGATCCTCCAACTCTAGCTCTCTTTATTTAATTTCTATTCTATCTACTTAAATACTGTAAATATCAGAGTGCATGAAATATAGTGCATCTTTGCTCTGTGGAAAAATCAGATTATTATTATTTTTTTTTTTCTGGACTGTGACAGCACCCGATTGCAAAAACTGCAATATTAATAACTGGATTGATTGTCAGTTTTATATTTTCAGTTTTAATTGTAATTTTAACATTTTAGTGTTTTTTTTTTTTTTTATGTGCTTTTGTTGTTTTAGTTTGTTTTAAAATATGTCTAGCTTTATTTTTATGTTTTAGTCATTTTAGTACTTCATCTTATTTTCACTTATCACTTATTTTTTGTTAGCTAAATGATTTGTTAATAGATTTAGTTTAGTTAACAATAACAGCACTGAGAGCAAATGTTCACTGTAGCTCAGTCGTTTTTCTTTAACTTTTTAGGCAGTTTAGCAGAAACATCTGAGACAAAACTGGTACTTGCTGAAATCTTCTCTAGACCTGAAATATGTGTCTCTTACCAAACTTTAAATAATAAACAAAGCATAAAAATAAAGAATAGAAATGATGCATGTGTTTCAGTGTCGAATGGAGTTTGATAGTAAGTATTCTGTCTTGACTAATCATTGTGTGGTGTATTTCAGTTAGAACGCAAGTTCTAAGATACAGAGCAGATGCAAATGCAATACTGTAAATGGAAAAGTGGAAAGATTCTAACTGAGATATAACTAGCTAACTGAAATATAATACTAGTGGGTTTTTTTCTTACACTGGGCAATATGTTTAGCTATTTCTCCAGCCTGATTTCAGTGTGTGCATTCGATTATCCTCATGTGACTTATTCACCTTTTGGTCTTAAAATCATCGGGGTTTTTTTCTTCCTCGTTTTGTCTTTAATTTAGTTTTCCTTGCATTCTTTTTCGTTTTACTTTCTTTCCTGCCATTTTCCTTCTCGGGTTGTTTTCCTTTCCTCACCCTCCACTCCTCCTCAAACACGCCGGCCTTCCTGGCTGACTTTCGCTCTCTCTTTCCCCTCATCTTTTGTTTATTCCACTCACCGCTCACTGAGTGGGAGACTTCAGAGAGCATAATATGTGTTTTGTGAACTGAAAATATAGTACTTTATCATAGTACTAATACTAATTTATTATTATTATTATTATTATTATTATTATTATCCTAATAACATAATTTTGCTCAGAGACAAACAAACAGATAACAAGCAGCTTGTAAATAATTTGCTATATAAATGTAGAAAAATCAGTAAATTGTTGTTTTTAAATTGATTTATTAAAATCAGATTACTAATTTTAAAATTGCCTTTATATTTCTGGGTTTCTCAGAAATGGAAGTATTCATAGTTTGGGTAAACTTCTGCAGTGGTGAACGGGAGACTGCATCAGGTATATTTTATGTGTGTGTGTGTTCACATTTGCTCAAATAGCAGAAGAAAAGCTCCATAATAGTGTTTTTACAGCTTTCAGAAAGAGGAAAAAAAATAGAGGGGGGTCGATGACGGCAGTCAGAAGAGAGAACAATGTCTAATTTACCATCACTCCCACAGCCACTGAATTAGAAACACCTTCACGGCAAAGTTAGCTAGGTTTTTGTAATTTGATGCAAAGGTATAATAATACAAAGTATAGTGTTCTAAATGTGAATGCATTTTTTTTTTTAAACGAAAATGCATAAAATGATGCAAGATGACCATGAAATTCATTATCACAGTCTGTTAAAAGTGTCCACTGAAAAAGTACAAATTTTAGTAGCATCGTTCTTTTGTTTTTTTTTAGTATTCAGACAAGACACAGAGTTTCTGAATCCAGTGCAGTTGACCATTTGGCCCACAGGAAGTTTTAGATGCTCTCTGGAACACAAAACAGGAAGTTGTGTTTGTGGGGAGGAAGAGAAGAGCAAGCTGCCGGGTGTGATGACTAACATGTGAATGTTCTCATCAGCTTGTGTTGATATAATCTGTGTTTCAGGGTTCAGAGGCGGTAGAGGACTGTGTGCAGGGGGCGCTATCTTCCCTCTACCCTCCTTTTGAAAGCACAGCTCCTCCTCTCCTCTCTCAGGTGAGACCATCAATCTCTCCTTTCTCAGTGTTTTATGTAAGTTTTCTAACTGATTGGGTTGTTGGTTTTCCGAAAGCTGAAAAAACTAAAATTCCCAATATCCCATAAACTTCCATTGACAATTTCTGACTGTAACTCCTCTTAAGAGTTTTCAAGTTACATCTACCAAATTCAGCGCAATACCTTATTACGGTTTTCCATGTAGAAGACAATCAAATGTCCAAACAAATAAAAATACTTTTACCTAAACCATTTTTTCCCAATGCAACCACACTTAAAATCTCTTTAAAACTCTCAAAGATTTCAAACTGCCCAAGCCTTAACATTCAGTTCTGAATCACAGTTATCATTGCTTAATTATAAAAACTGCATGGACTAAATAACCTTTTGACTTCATGTCTTCAGCAAGCCAACATTCAAAGTCTGTCTTGACCATTTTTCTTTACCATGTGTTTTTGTGTCATGTAGGTGTTCTCCGTACTCGAGTCCACCTATCAGCACGACAGCTTGAGATATCTGCTGGATTTCTTCATTCCTGCCAAACACCTTCTTCACAGATTACAGCAGCATGCGTGTGTAAGTCTTCACTTATTAGTGGTGGCTGCTAAGGCAAGCACAACTATTACTGTTGACCATACTTAGGGTTAAATAGGGTTAAGGTTACAATAAAAGTAACCTTAATCTTAGAGGTGTGTTCAAAGCCCGGTCCTTAACAATTAAACTTCAGTTTGTTGAGGAGAGGTGAGCAATTAAGGAGGGACCCTAGCCATATCAGACAATTTCCCACAATACTTTAGCAAACACCCAGCAAACCACCTAGAACTTCTTAGAAACCAATTGTAAATCATATTTGAAATCCTAAAAATCTACTAACCAATACCACTCTTAATGCCACTTGCTGTAATAAAATCACTTAGCACTTTTCCCTTACACACATGTATGTCATTCACAAACACGGAAAATGTTCACTATGAAACGCTACGAGAAGCTGCCAGGGACAAGAGCCTCGGTCTGAGTCATGGCTGTAATTCTTACCATATGTGTGTGTGAGAAAGAGAGAGATGAGGGCCTGAGAAAGGCTGGAGGAGTGTTCGCTTGAGAAATGGGGGAGGGATAAACAGACCGAACACTGGGGCACATTGAGAAAGCGGGTAGAACGGGAATATCAAAACGAGAAAACTAGGGGCTGTTCACTGGAGGAAGAAGGAATATGACTTCACAATCATTCTTCAGATGTGCTGAAGACACTTTTATATATTTTAAAATGACAGTAAATTGCATACCATAAAACAGAGGGTGGGGTTTTAGAAAAAAAAAAGGGAGGATGATGTAGGAGGGGAGTGGCATGGATTCCTGAACATAATTTGATCACGGTCCTGTGAGTGGGCACGGATGAGGGGGGATTCATGTCATGGGATAATTAAGCCTATATGCTGAAGATAAAGCATTTGGAACTACGTTAAGATTTGCGGGTTGTGAGGTAAGTAAACACTTTCAAATGCAGGAAATGAGACTATATGATTAATGATACATGTGTAGTTTGTAACACGCTTCAATATTTAATGATGCACACAAAGTTGAGGTAATGAGCAACGTTGCACTAGCCAAGAGGATCTTGAAATGCAGTTATTTGCAGCTTCTCAGGAGTTAAGGTCTAGATATACTAGGTGGACATGCCTATATTGACATTTCTTAAGTATAAATTCTACTTCACTATTAAACTTCCAATGTGTACTGATTGGCTGTGGTTGTGTTTTGCTTCATTTTGTTTGGAATAAGGTTGTTACATTACCACAATTTTAGATAACACGATTTTCCCAATTCTTAATTTCGATACCACAGCAAACAAAATACTAGTCTAACTAATTTAATTAATTTAAGCTTATTTAAGACAAGCAAACAGTCAGTAATGAAATGAGCAATAGGAGAAATAAATACAATAGGACAAAGATGCAGATGAAATAAACACGGTTTCAAGTTTTTTTATTTAGGTGTATATAGCAAAAGAAATCATACATAAAATAAAACATTGCATATCTTCACTGTATGAATCAAATATACAATGACAAACCCACCAAATTTATTCAGTCAAGAGCAGAGATTGATTTTTTCTCTTTTTCTTTTGTTGTTTGATAATATTATCTCCATACAGTAATAGGTATATTAGGCTGCTGTCACTTTAAGACCTAATGCATGGATCCGGTATAATGTATTGACACACTACCATTTCTTTCCATTCCCAAATATTTACATTCACCTAAGACATACCCAACTGTGACTACATGAATACTACAGGCATTTTGACATATCTTTGTGTATTTGACGGTTAAGGCACAGGACTCAATTCAGTACTAATGCTGTGTGACAGGCAGCCTTCTGTGCATGTGCTTTAGATGTGTGTGCATAGAAGATTGTCTCTCAGAACAGCATGCTTGTACCAAATTGAGAACTTTCTTGTGTCTTATTTTGCTTGAATGGTTTAAAATCACTTGAGTTAAGTTTAAAGTGCAAAGCTTAAAACTGCATGAAAAGGATAAACTTTCATGACAAAGCAACACTGCAATGTAATGCGAGCGTAACCATGATAAAGTAGATAATCCAATATCTCTACTGGTTGTCAAATTCCTACCAGTTTATCATGACTGCCAGTATAATGGCCTGCCCTAGTATTCGGTGTATTCCACTGTTTGAGTGTTTTAACATTGTGCAACAAACTAGAATAAATTTGGGCTTGTGGTTTTACTGCAACTGTTAGTCTGCTGTGACTAGGGCTGGGCGATATGGCCAAAAAAATTATCACAATTTTTTTCATATCAGTCGATATCGATAATTATCACGATAAATGTCAATCTTTATTTCTTTCAAGTTTAAAGCCAGATTTTTGCTCCAAACTGAAAGTTGTAGAAACCAGACCATTAATTTTCCTTAAAATAAATATCTTAATAGAAAAAAATTATAATTTCTTAGTTTCTGCATGTAATATTGTTTCAAATCAAGAAACCGGTTTGTGTTGCCTGATAATATTAATAGGCGCATATACATTATATCGAACATTTATCGAACTCTTCATATCGTTTTATTGAGGAAAATTATATCGCGATAATTATCGTTATAGATTTATCGCCCAGCCCTCGCTATGACATTAGACAGATTATCTTTGTAACAATTATTTTTCTCTCTTTCTCAGTCTCAGTATCTGGGCTGTCTCTTCTTGCACTCTGGTTGGCCACTGTGTTTGGGAGAGAAGGTAGTAGTACAGCTCTCTACTTTGGACTGGAGACTCCTGCATAGTACTGACTTCTACCTACAGGTGGTCCCCTTCTCGACGCGTTGTCCTCGCCTTGCTCTTAAGTGCCTTGCATCTGGTGGGAGGAATGTACAGGAGGTCTTAGTGCCAGAGTCACAGCATCCGCTGGTGTTTACTTCAGAGTGGCTACACTGCATCAACAAGGAGCGTGGCTGCAAGAGAGAAGGTAAGACAAAAATGGAGGAATAAGGAGACCGATCGTTAGGGTAGATGGTGGAGAAATGGGAGCAAGGAAGTTTTAGTGTGTCATGATGTTTAAAGCAATGTCTTAAGTTTTTGTTTGCCTTTTTAAGAATGATACACAGAGTGGACCTTCTTCCTCTTACTTAGTTCTTCTCAAATTTTCTTACCATGTAGGTGGAGAATGTTTGGACACCTGTCTGGTGAGTACATGTGATGGAGTGGTCCGTATTCCATGGGAAGAGGTGGTCTATCCCAAACTCCTCCACAATCCATCTGATCCTCTCCAAGACAATCCTGACCAAACTGACTTGTCATCAGGCGGTTTGGGCCTTGGTTGGGGCAACTCTTCAGAGGAGCATCATTCCTGGTCCTGGGATGAAGAGGATGACTTGCCTCCAGATGGGAATGAGGCGGAGATTGGGGCTGCCTTAGAATGCCTGCGCAGACGCAGTGATGATCATCTAGTAGCTGATGGTGCTGGAGATTATGTTGAGCTGCTAGAGCCCAGAGGAGGCCCAGATGGTGGTGCTGATCCTAAACAGCGCTATCTGGAAATGCATGGAATATGTAAGACCAAAACATTGCCCCTGTGTAGGAGGGGTAAAGCAATACGACTACGAAAGGGGAAGGGGAGAGGGTATGGGAAGACTGAATCTGGTGTTAGGGCTGGAAGTCTGGTACGAAGGAATAGCAACAACAACGGCAAGAATGGTGTAGTTTCGTGCAGTGACTTGGCTACCTCACGGCCCTTGCCTCGTGTCATTGATTTGGGTCACCAAAGAAGATCATATTCCCCTTCATTCCAGGACTCTGATGAAGGTGCTAGAGACCCAGTAGGTCTCGAATGCAGATCTCATTGCATGGACAGTCTGGCCAAAGAGAGGAGGCCAGGGGTAGGAAAAGAGAGAGATGGGAATGGGGGTACACTGCCCTGGGAAGAGTGTCAGAGAAAGAAATGTTCCAGCAGGCGATGTTCCACAGATGATAATGATGTGGCTAAGAACAAAGCAGAGAGTCTGGAAGACGGACAACAGGACCACAATCAAAGATCGCACTGTGGCTGTGATGATAAAACATTGACCAACACTTTAGACAGTAGACATGAGGTTGCAACATTAGCAAATCCCTCCACTTCTGCAGATAATGGAGCTGTCCCTTTGGCTGTTTATGGAGAAACAGAAGACATAAATAAGAAATTGACACGGACAATGTCTCTCCAAGATTCTTCCCTGAACAATGCATCTGATTCATCAGGCTGTGCACAAAGCAGAACCAAACACTCAGACAATACTAGTAAAGAGAAAACAGATAAAAGTTTGCCACCATCAGGTACTGTAAGCGCCACGGAAGAAAAGTGTTCTGGAAAGTCAAATAACCTTATTTGTCCCAGAGGAAAAGAAGTAAAAACAGGTGGATTTAGAGCACCCAGGTATGGTTAAGTAAATTTGAATTTCCAGTGCATATTTGATGGTAATTGTTCAAATTGTTTTAATTGTCAGCACCATATTGCTGTGCTCAGTACTGCCCATACAAGCGATATCATACCCACTATAAACACATACAAATTGTGTTATCACTAAAAAAAGATAAATTTGCCTCCTACAGGAGGAAAAGGAAAGCCAAAGGAGGCAAAGGGAAGACCAAATCCAATGGCCGTGTCCAACATAAAAGCAAGGGTGACCAAATTCACTCAAAGAACCCGCTCAAAGCCACCCAACCAATCAGCCATTCTAGCCAATCAGAGGAGGCTCCCAAATTATCTAAGGATTGCAAAGGCTGTGTAGCAGCCACTGAAACAGAAACAGATGCAAAGTCAAAAGCCAAAGATGGAGGTATGTTGTGATTGTCTCAATTAATTCTCATAAGTGGCCTCTCATTGAGTGCTGAAGTCATAGCTCACTCATCGCGATCTCGATTCCATTTCGATTTATCGTGCAGCCCTACTCCATACTCAATTTGTTCAAATTTAACATGTATTACAGAAAGCCAGACTGGCACATCCTTTCCTGACCATTCCCAAAATGAGATGGGATTATCCGAATCTGCTGCTCACTTAGAGTCCAAATGTCCCCCTCCTCATCTTAGAGACCTAGATTTCAATCTTCTGCAGTCAGGAAAGCTAATATTAACAGGTAGATGTTCTTACTTTTAATGGTTGCAAACTATTTATTCTTCCATTAACATTAAGTAATTTCTCATGTAGGTACTATGGACCGACTGGGACGAGCATTGGTTATCACAGAAAGTCACCTCCCCGAGGATGGATGGAACACAGATGAAATGATCAAAGTGTTGTCCTGCTATTACAACATTACCAGGTCTGTTATTCAACCCATGAAACAGAGACGATCATGACTGTCATTACACCTTACATGCATTGGTTTCTTTGGGAGAAAACATTCATACTGAGCGAGCAAAAGTTAGAGCTGGCTGAGTATTTTCATATTCTGGGTAAACCCCTGGTGTTTCGCTGAATTTTAGACTGGAGGGCACTGTCTCATGACCTTTTACTGTGTTTAGCTAATGTGCATTCTGTGTTGTGCTTATTTTGAAATAACAGACCTATGACCAGAGACAAGGGTCTTACTGTCATAGCGGACAGCAGAAAGTCTGCCCCGTCTGAACTCTGTCTCTCTGCACTGAAGCTCTTCAAGGTGAGTCAGTGCACGGATGGTGTTTGTGGTCCAGTGGGTGTTTTGCATTGATTCTAAATATGTTTTGTCTGGGTGTATGTGTCTGCTTGTGTCTAACAGGGACAGGCAGAAACAGGGCTTGACTCAGTCCTTATCCTAACGGAGCAACAAGATGAATCGACCCAACCATGTCTGGATGGAATAGAGGTGCATGTTTATTCACTGAGATAATATTTAACAATCAATTTGGGCTAGCACGGAGTAGGAAATGGGCTTTTCAATCATTTTTGAGCTCAACCCCCAAGACAGACAGATGAGCAGCTACTGGTACCTGAAATCTACAAAGCTGAAAATGAGGAAAGGAATTTAGACAAGATATGCCATCCATGATCTGACATTTATAATAGCACAGCCTCCTTTAGTTGCTGTTGTGAACTATGCTTAACTGCCCTAGTTCTGGATTGCATCTGTATTATCAGTGCATTTATATCTAACAATTAGATCTAGTAGCCAAAAATGTTTCATGGAAGGCTATATATAAAACATGAAAGGTGTAATGCAAACACCTCAAACAGAAGATTTTATTATTTATGTCACAGAGACTATCTCACAGACACATAGAAAGCAAAGATTTCATAGAGTTGCAACACACGAGTTGGCAGCATGTTTGCTTTCTGTCAGCTCCTCCAGTTCCCCAGGGAGTTCGTTCAGTTCCAGCGGGAAAAGTTAACGTTCAGTCTGGCACTCAAGCATTTGAGTAGATGATAAAACTCATTAGAGATTTTACTCACTCTCAGGTGCATACAGTACGAGGTACGGACATCCTTCAGCAGTTTGTGGACAAGCAGCAGTTGCCCAAAGAAATGGATGGAGACTTTAACCACTCGCATGATGACTGGCTCGCTTTCAGACTGGTAAGAAATCACTTGGCATGTTGTCCTGCATAGCCAGACTTTTGGCATGGTCTGCAGTACAGCTTATTATGACTCTCCAGCTTGTGGATATCTAGTTTACTTGCTACTAACAGTTTTAAACAAAACTTTGAATGTATTTATACCATTTTACACCACTTATCTGACAATTCCAGTGATTAGTGCTCACTGTATGAGCGTGGTTTCTCGTAAACACGGCACAATGTTGAAATGTCCTGTGGCCTGTAGCACGAAGCGAGATGAACAAACTCTGAGTTTCAGGGTAGGTTTAGAGTTGTCAAAACCAAACTAATCAAACCTAGTTTCGTTCAGGATCAGCGGGCTCACAAAGGTCGATATAAACGTGCTTTGTCAACTCAGGGTTGATCCAGAGTTTGTGATTAACTGAAAGTGTGACACGTGCAGCAAACAGCCAATCACACGAAACATGGAGAGCGTCAGTTTGATTCACTTCTCGCGAGAGTCAGCGCAATTCACTTCTCTGTTAAAAATGAAGAGATGTCGTTATTAAAAATATAATTCATTTAAATGCATTTACAAGGCAGGAATGAACACTGCTGCTGCAGCAAACGTTTGAGAAGGCAGCAGAAAGAAAATATCTGACTATGCAATACAATCAGCTGAATTTAATAATTTAGTTAGTTTCACAAAGAGCTCAAAAGAAAATACATAAGTTTAGTAATTTTAAAAGCTTTATATATTGAAACTTATTTATAGGCAATGTATATATTTAAATGAAAATTTAATATTAATATTAAAAAAAAAAAATTCAGGCTAGGAGAAACTAGCTAGGTAACATCTAGCCATTTACATGATATAGGATGTTGTAGCATTAAAGGCTAAAATACAGCACGTGTTTTTTCTAAAAACGTCATTGTGTGTCTGTGTAAACTTAGCACTTTGGTTAAACATACTTAGAATATGTCCCACAACAAGACATCTTTTACGTTTAAAAAAACAGTAAAGCTACACCCATAAAAACGCCAATAAACTTAAATATAAACATTTGAAGAATTACCACAAGCCTGACCCAACATCTGCAGCAGATTAACATGCTCTTCCTGATGCTCTTCACAGAGTTTGGAGCAGCTGACTGAGCGCTGTGAGAGCGCCCTCACCCTGCTGGGAGACGCACTGCAGTCTATGGACACAGAACCACTACCTGACTGCATTAAGGTGAAGCAGTGTTTGATGTAAAATATGATTTGCTGTCTACTTCAAGTCTATTTAAGTACATATTTGTTTGTGTGGTATTTAAGATTGATTCATCATCAGACTGTCTAATTCTATTCGCCTGTAGAATGTTCCCCTCAGCGTCGACAAACACAGACAGTTAATGACAGGCATCCTCACTGACCAACGGCTGACAGAGCTGCAGCAGGGGGGCGGGGCTTGGCTGGCAGTTCTGGCCAATGGGACATCAGGGTTGGCACAGAAATCACCAGACTGCAAGTATGAATAGAGTTCAAAGAGAATGCATAATAACACTAGTTTCATGTTAGTTTCACATTTCACTTAGCTTCACTTAAATGTAATCTTTAGTGGACATTTAACAGTAGTTTACTTAAAATCTAAAATGTTGCAAATGTAATTCTGCTTGTCTGACTGTAGTATTGCATTACTTTGTGCATTCAGGGCTGCTCTGGCAGTGACCTCTAACCTGTATGACAGTGTGGATGATGCGCTTCACCGGCTGGTGCGTGTGTCCAATCAGAGGGGTCGTGACCTGGAAGCGCTGCGGAGATTGGCTGCACTTGTGGATAAATTGGACAAGGTATGTGTGAGGATAAAGAGAACAGTGAGATCTGTCAATGGAATATTAATTAGGTATTAGTTACAAATTATTTAATTCCAATTATTATTATTATTTTATTTTCAGATTTTACACATGTCTGCAATTTTCAAGTAATCCTGGAAAATTGTATTAGCTTCAGATATGTTTGATTAGGATTAGAAACTGAGCTCTGCAGCACTTTGACCCGCCAGGCCCAGAGTTGAGTTATTTTGCAGTGTAAACTTTGCTGATTATAACGGGAATGTTCGAGAGAATCCAGAATTGCGTGCAGACAATGAACTCAAACGGTCACGTGAAACTGTGTAAACATGCAGCTTTGTTGATTATAATAGGAGCATTCCAGTTTGGACGCACCATGTCGCTCACTTGCTCTGAATGACTGTTTTGTTTTTTAAGCCTCTAGGAGAGCCATGCTGACCATTTAGGCAACGTGTTGGTTTACTGATATGATAGTGTATTTAACAGCAATAAAGTCATTCAGGAACACAGTCCACAGTTTGTTTTGGATGAGTTCATTATGAAAATGGCATGCAAGGATGGTGAATATTGTATTTGTAAGGAAATTGTAAGGAATAGTTCTTCACATGAACATAAAATGCACCAATAAAGATTAATTCACTATATTTTAAGTCAGAAATTAAAGTTGTTTTTCACAAACATCTGCTTTGGCTCTCCTTCTGAGTTTATGTGATGAGTAGCAATGTCTAATTCTTAATCTTTTATTAAATTGGTTTATCTGATTTGCAAAAAAACTGTCTAAATGATTTATTCATCAATTGGTCTGGCAAGTTTGATTAATTCACTGGCTTTTGTAATTGTTTATATATATGTATATGTATATGAGATTTTGCACAGTAGTGTATATATTAGCTTTAGTTAACAATAGCATAACTTCAGCCTTTTCAAAGAAAAGAAAGTAATACTGGTGTGGAATGACATGAGTAAATAATGAGAGAATTTTCATTTTTGGGTGAGCTGTTCTTTTCCTGAGGGAAATAATGAACAGTTTTGAGTTTGATCATAATCATGCTGTTTCATCACAAATGACATTGACTTCTTGTTTCTTTCTCTCTCGCTCTCTCTGTGTGTGTGTGTGTGTATTTGCTCAAGTGTGAGAGAGACGTAGAGCACGTACAGCAGCAGCTCGAGGACTATAAACATCCTCCTCTGTCTCTCAGCAGACTGTCACTCAAACAGCACAAGTTCAAGAGCTTCAGAGAATCTGCGATGGTGAGTCTGTTTCACAGCTACAGCTGAAATGGACTCTTATAAATGATCTGAGACGCTCCTCATTCCCACACATTTGATATCCGATCATATATATATGTGATCTTACCTATTCCACTCATGTGCAGCTTTGCTTTGCATTTGTGCGTGTTATCAGGAGCTTCACAGTGAGACTCTGGTGTTGCTGGGAGAGGTGGAGAACTGGTCTGAGCTGGACTGGCCCGGTCTCAGAGCCGTGCTGGACAAACTCCCTCCAATAAGGGAAAAAGTGCGAGACATGTCTCACTGTCTGTCAGACTGCTGGACACAGCTGGACAACACACAACGACTGCTGTCTACACTTACTGAAGTAAAGCACAAACAAACATACACACAAGACCACTGTATGATTGTATGTGACAAGATATCTCTTTACTATTTATTCCATGGTAGATATAATTCTACAGCCAGGACAGGACCACTTTACATTACTATGGAGTAATGCAAAAAAAGAGAGCGAAGGTGGACGTGAGAGAGGACATGTCTTGAGCATGTCAACATAAGCAGAGTTTAGTTGTTTACAGTAGCTTAATTGTTATAGATTTCAGTATTCAAATGCATTGAATATGGTATATCCATTCAGAATTTAAAATCAGAACTGTCCGTTTTATAGCATTAGTTTGAAGTGTTTTCCACTCAAGTTTTACACAGTATGGTACTGATGCCAGAACGCCCAACTTACAGTACACTATACCACTCAAAATTTGGGGGTCAGCAAGTTATTATTATTATTTTTATTTTTTAATTAGGCAAGCATGCATTAAATGGATCAAAGTGACTGTAAATACATTTATAATATTAGAAGAGATTTCTATTCCAAATAAATGCAGTTTGATACATTTTCTTTTTATCAAATAGAAAACAGTTATTTTGAATTGTAACAATATTTCACAATATTATTGTTTTACTGTATTTTTAATAAAATATATGCAGCCTTAGCAAGGATTAGAGATTTCTTTCAAAAAAAAAAAAAAACTTACCAACCCCAAACTCTTGAACGTTAGTGTATCCTTAATTATAATAATTAGAAGACAGGAAAAACTATTACACTATTTACTGTTTGCCAGTGGGGTAAGAAATAAACAGATGACATGAAATCAAAAATTACTCAGTCGACAATAATACACTGCAAAAAATGCTTTTCTTACTTAGTTTTTTTGTCTTGTTTTCAGCCAAAATATCTAAAAATTCTTAAATCAAGAAGGATTTTATTGACAAGTACAAATTATTGTCTTGTTTTCAGAAAGCAAACAAAATAATCTGACAATTGGGTAAGCAAAATAGTCTTATTTCAAACAAAAAACAAGATTATTTTGCTTACCCCATTGACAGATTATTTTGCTTGTTTCAGGCAAAAACTCGCTTAATTTTGACATGTTTTTTTTTCTGAAAACAAGACAATAATTTTTACTTGTCTAGAAAATCCTTCTTGATTTAAGAATGTTTTGATATTTTGGCTGGAAACAAGACAAAAACATCTAAGTAAGAAAATAATTTTTTGCAGTGATACATTTTGCCAAAATTTCGCTAGTCATTTTCTCAGACTTTTGGACCAGAGTGCAATATAACATTTTACATTTAGAGTATTTGCCCCTACATACATACACGTATGCTAATAATAATGACTAACTCTCCATTTTTTCTCTCTGCAGGCGTCTCAGTGGTGTGACGTGGTGTCATCCTCCTCTCCTTCCTCTTCCTCATCCTCTCCTCTCTCCTCTCTGCCTCCCATCCCTCCATCACGTTTCCAGGACGCTCGCGCTCTTGCGCTGGATCTGGGAGGTGGGGCTTTGCTCGACCTCTGGTCTCAGACTCTGGAGCGCTATCAGAAAACACTGGCTCAGTTTAAGAGCCGAATCCTGCAGGCGGAAAGAGGCTCATCAATGGCCCAGGGTCAGGAGCCAGACTCGGGGGGACGAGGGAGGACTCCCGCTCCCAGCACGTCCAGCCTGGGGGATTTAGAGGGGGAGATCGAGCCGGACTGGTGCCCTGGAGGAGGAGAGGGGGGCCTGCAGTCCTGGGGTTCACTGGCGTCTCTTTTCCGACCACAAAACTGCTCAACGCTCAAGATTGGAGAGGAAAAGAAGAAAGAGGTGGTGAATCCAGGAGGGGGGAAGTTTCTGCAAAATCTTCTGCACCCGGCCAAGAAAAATGTAAGTGTGCATGTTTTAGTGTGAGGGAGTCGCAGTCATGAGTTCAGCAACCAAAATGAAACACTCTAAAAACCACCTAGTGAACGCATGCTAACACCTTCACAGCTATCTAGCAACTCCCTATCAACCACCAACCACTTAACAAGCAACCACATAGCAACACCCTTGAAACCACCCAAAACACCTGCATTGCAACTCCCTAGCAACCACCAAGAACACACTATAAATGATTTGGATCACCTTAGCATCTGCATAGCAACACCCTGGGAACCATCCAGAACATCCTAACAAGCAAATAGCAACAACCTAGCAACCACCCAGAACCCCCTGACAACTGCATAGACACATTACAGTAACTGTAAACCAATATCCTGGGATCTACCCATAACACCCTAGCAACTATCTAGAATACCCTAGCAGCTGCATAATAACTCTAGGCATCACCCTGGGAACCTCTCACAGCACTCTAGCAATGATTTAGCAACACCCTACCAACTATCTACCAAGAACACACTAGAAACTGCTCAGCAACACCCTAGAAACTGAATGGCAACACCACGAGAACCTCCCACAGCACCCTAGCAACCATCTAGCAGCATCATCGTAAATGCATACCAACACCCTAGCAACTATCTACCTATTCCTTAACAGCCACCAATAACACATTAGAATCGGCTCAGTAAGCCACTAGAAACCGCATAGCAACACCCTAACACCTGCTAGTCACAGCTTGGGAACTATCTAGAACACCTTAAAAACCACCAAGAACCCAACTAGAAACTGCATAACAATGCCCTAGCAACAACCTAGCAAACACCCAGAACACTCTAAAAACAGTCAGCAACACACTAGCAGCCACATAACCACAACCACATGCCAATGCCCTGGGATCCACCCAAAACACCCAAGCAACCAGATAGAATACCCAATTAACCTTATAGTAACCCCCTAGGAACCATCTAGACCAACACCTTGGGAACCTCACACAGCACCATAGCAACCACCAAGAACACCTTGCAAATTGCATATCAAAGTCCACATACCAACACTCTAGCAATTCCCTAGAATCCCTTAAAATGCACAGCAATGCCTTAGCAACCCCATGTATAACATTAGAACATATAGTAAGGACGTATTTTTAAATCATATACTGTAGATTTAAAGGTGCAGTAAGTGATATCTGAGAAGCGCTCTCGATATTTGAAATCATCAAAACAAACACATGCCTACCCAAAGGGATCACACTCCATCTTAATAGCTCTGCCCTAAAATTCACCAACATGCAACACAGGGACATCCCCCATCATGAGTGGACACGCCCCTTAATGCTGATTGGCTACAGGTGTGCTTTGGTGGTCAGTGATCCACTTTTACAGCATTTCTCAGAAATTGTTTACTGCACCTTTAAACTATTTATTATGTTGCAATTCATCAAAAAAGTTGCCATTCAGCCAACTAGCAACTTTACTTGCATTTGTTGTTTGGTAAGTGCTCATTTTGTGTCCTGCGTGTTTTTTTTTTAGATTAATAAGATTGTATGTTAAAATGAATACTCACTTGTAGCCCAAAGTATACTTCGTTTTTATGCATGTACGCGTACAAAAAAGTCTACACCATTTGAAAGCATGCTCGAATGCAGGCAGCCAACACGTGCTCTAGAAAGCTTCACCTTTGTCCAGCGTCTGCACTATTTTTCATCAGATGTTATGACCGAGAAAAATTCGTACTTTGTATTTCATAACCCTCTCACATGAGCGCTTGTCATTGCAGAAATCTGTTGTTGCAACCTCCGCTATTTTGTTGTTGTAGTTGTTTTGTCTTTTTAATTTCATTTTCTACTGTGAAACAACGGCCCGGGGTTGAGGTAGAAGGGATGCAGCTACGGCCACCAGGGCTTACTGGGCATGCACACATCAACATTGCGTCATTTTTGTCATGCTGAACAACAATAATTACTGTTTTTGCATTGTTGTAATGGTAGGTTTAGGGTTGGATAGGTGTAGACATTAATAAAACAGAATGTGATAGGTAGCAAATTTACTTTATTGTTATTTCCCGGCCGTATCCCTTCTAGCCACAACCAGTGCTGCCACCTTGTGGAACAACTGTTTAATGCCAAACAAATTCAATGTGCATGTGCGACCTACGCATACTAAAGTTGGTTACAAAAATCAGGTGGTGCATGCGCAGTGCACGCATACTATTCTGGTGATGAAATTTGCGTCATGCACACTGTACGCAGGACTTCATGTTCACGTAAAAACTGAAGTATACTTTGTGCTTAAGTCATTGGTTGTCTCTGTCCTGCTGTAGGCCACAGACGCGCCCCTCCCTCCCAAACCCCCTCGCAAGCGTCATCCCAGTTTTGACCTCCAGGCTCTGCTGGCCCCACACCGTTCGGCCGCCGTGTCTAAACCCGCCGAGTCCACATCGGGCCAGTCCTCTCCGCTGTCCTGGCTGGGCCGCCGGGCGCTGACGGATCCCATCCTTACGGCAGGGGTGGCTGCAGCACTTCCAGGATGGAGGGATCCCACTGGAGGAGGAGTGCTGATCAGAGGAGTGGAGGTCAGCAGTAAAGAAGTGGCGGATCATACGGGCTTCACGCGCCAACATGTGCTGCTTAACCGCATCGAAAGAGAGACGGGGGTGGAGAGAGCGGGAGCGACCGCACAGAGGTGTGTGTGAGAGATTTCCCTTCAAAAATCACCTGATGAAGCTACTTTGTGAGGATATTCGTAAATGTTCATTAAGGCGCTAAATAAATGACATTGCGATTCTAGAGCTGCCAATTTAATGCATTTATTTTGTGTTATTTTATTATTGCTTCCCGAGTCACTGCACCCTCCTGTTGCATTTGATTTTCTCCCAGTTATTTCTTCCAGAAATTTTTCTTCCAGTTTAGGGTCATGAATGTGCAAAGTTTCGACACATAGCTTTGTTTTGGAAAGGCTGTGCAAATTTTGGTGACATGAGTTGTGCTAAAGGGTTAGTTCACCCAAAAATGAAAATTAGTCCATGTTTTACTCGCCCTCAAAGCATCCTAGGTGTATATGACTTTCTTCTTTCAGATGAATCCAATCGGAGTTATATAAAAATGTTTCCTTGCTCTTCCAAGCGTTACAATGGGAGTAACAATGGGGGAATGGGAGTGGTGGGTGTTTTTGTTCAACAGTCCAAAAGTAGTCAAATAAAGCGCGCGCATCCGTAATAAAACATGCATCACACAGCTCCGGGGGGTGAATAAAGGCCTCCTGTAGTGAATCGATGCATTTTTGTAAGAAAAATATCCATATTTAAAATGTTATAAATACTTTTAACTGTCATGCGTGCAAGGTCATTCCGGCGGATGACGGAGGACGTATGTGTCACGCGCGCCTCTGAGATATACTAGTCTCGTGAGTTTGTTAACAGGAGCAAAGGAAGCAAAGTTTCCTTACTTTAGCAAAGGAAAACCAGTCTCCTCTTGGCTTATATCAAAATCCTCCTACATTTTTTCTTTACAAATCCTTGTTTTATGCTTCTAATTCGTGACCGGCTTTTTGTTTTGCTGTCTCTCCTCCGCGCTTCCGCGTTCGTCACTAATCACCGGCGCGACGCGTACATCCTACGTCAACAGTTAGAAGTATGATTATAACATTTTAAATATGGATATTTTTCTTACAAAAACGCATCAATTCGCTACAGGAGGCCTTTATTCACCCCCCGGAGTTGTGTGATGCAGGTTTTATTATGGATGCGCGCGCTTTATTTGACTACTTTTGGACTGTTGAACAAAAACAGCCACCTACTCCCATTATAAAGCTTGGAAGAGCCAGGAAAATTTTTAATATAACTCCCATTGAATTCATCTGAAAGAAGAAAGTCATATACACCTTGGATGCTTTGAGGGTGAGTAAAACATGGGCTAATTTTCATTTTTGGGTGAACTAACCCTTTAAGGGTCAAATTGAACCTCCATTGGTTTCCATACAATTTACCAAAAATCAACACTTTGAAAAAGTGCAAGTGGAGTAGCTAGATTTTTAACACTACAGGTCAATGACAAATAAAGCATTTCAAGATCAATTTTCATTAAGGATAAGCCATGTTTTTGGGTCAATCTCTCTCTCTCTGTCACAGCAAGCTGTACTTACAGTGGTGTCGGCTGGTCAGCACAGAGAGGCAGTATGTGGCTGTTCTTAAAGGTGTGGAGGAGAACTATCTGCCCCTCCTGGAGTCTTCAGACGTCCCGTCTGTGCTGAGAGGGAAGACAGAGTCACTCTTCTGTAACTGGAAGAGCCTCTCTGCCTTCCACTCGCAGTCACTCCTCCCGGCCATGGAGGGCGCTCTCTCCCAGACACTGCAGCAGACCGACTGCTTCAGCAAATATGTGAGTAACAGCTCACATTTTAACGCGTTTTCCCATAATTTGGCAAAATTACAGTTTCATTGTAAATGACAACATGTTAAAAATAAATAATTAAATAATTGTAACAACAAGGCTGTTTTAATGTGATCTTCATATAATAAGAAATTTTATTTAGAAAAATTAAAAACAGCCACATAAATGCGAATGAAGCTGAAAAACACTACAATACTGGTCATAACCAGAATGTTATGAATTATGAAATGTTGGTATGCATCCATATGAATGGAGTATTTCCTGATGTCTGTTTGCTCTCTCTGCTGCACAGAAGGATCAGTTTCTTCTGTATTCCCACTACATCCAGATGAGACCTGAGCCGGACGCTCTGCTCATCAGTCAGGCTGCTGACTTCTTCAGGGTGAGAAAGCAATGTCAAAGTTTCATTTAATTGATTCATATGTCATCAGAGCACATGCAGGAGAGGTATAGCTGTGTGTCCATATGGCACATTTGATGAATCGAGTGTGAAACAGAGCCTCAGTCCATTCTACATTACCTACTTTCTGTGCTGTTTTTTTTCCCAAAAATCGTTCAAAAAAGCATGAAATGTGTGCTTTTTGTTCCTTAAAAAATTTAAAGAGAGGCCAGTTTATACCCATGTAAAAAAGTACACTTAGTTTTAAAATGAGTACTTAGTACATATTTAATATACTTTAAAAGAATATACTACTAAAAATATAATACAATAGTATACTACTATGTGTACTGGATGTAAAACTCAGTTTAAATTTATATTAAATGCAGTTAGCTGAATTTTAGAGCATTTTTGACCCTCTGAAGTAGGGCTTTTTCATTAGTAGCACAATTTCATTTTTACTTCTTATTGTCTTGAAATATGGTTAAAGCGCACTGTTGAGTGTACTGACCAGTATTTATGGTAAACTAAAATATACTGTCATACTTGTATTTAAATATATTTGTAATTACATGTTTGTAATGATGAGGTTGCAATTTAGTGCATGTAAAAATATAATGAATGTAATATTGAATAGCACACTACAGTTAAAATTATAATCAAGTACTTTGCATGTGCTTTACTATGTTAGTCAACACATCAAAATAAGTGGACTTAAAAGCATTACAAATGATTATTAACATAATCATTTAAAAGTGAAACTTTCAATTTGACATTATTAAAAAAGGTTGCTTTTTAAAAGTGTACTAAGCATGTTAAGAAACAGGCATGAAAGGGTCTCTCGTTAAGTCGCTTAAGTGGCATTTTATTGAAGTATGTATTCGATACAGTTAGGCACACTTCTTTTTCACAAGTTGGCTGTAAGCTGATCTGTCCATTCTTGGCTCAGTGTACTGTAGAACAGTTTATGTTGCACTACTGTCTTTGCCCACAGGGTGGCAGATGTGTTTTTGATATTTGTGCCATTTTTTAGATGTGGGAAATAATGATCTGTTTACTCTCTCTCTCTCTCTAGTCAAAGCTGTCTTCTTCTCTTGTTCCTGCTCCTCCGTTTCCTCAGTGTCTCTCCACTCCGGTTCAGAGACTGGAGCAGTACTGCCAGACACTGGAGGAACTGGGCGGTCTCAACCCCACCTCTGACTCCGCCCTCTCCATCCTAAAACACGCCCAGCGGCACGGAGAGGATCTGCGAGCCAGTGATCTCATCACAGGGTGTCCGGTATGAACTCAAAGAACACATTCACTCACAGCAGAGTCTACAGTGTGTCTTTGTGAGGTCACATGACCACGGCACTGCTGCCACCTGGTGGTCAAAGAGAAAATAACAGATTGCGCTTTATGCGATATAAAGGGTCAAGCACAACAACAATACTGATAGCTATCAAATCAAATATGTTTTTATGGATTGTTCATGCAGTGACTTAATATTTTAACATTTTTCCAAGCTGTTGGTCTGTAATTATTAATCTTTCACTTTATGGACAAAAACAATTCTTCAAAATATCTTATTCTTCAAAATGTAGTGTTTTCCGGTAAAGTGTTTTTATTGCGAACTAAATCTATTAAAATATTTGTTAATTAAAATAAAGCTGAAATAAAGTATAACTATTTGAGGAAGTTAAGATTAAAAAAACGAAATCATTTGAAAATGGTGCCTTCAAAGAGAAATCAACTAAGTGTAAAGCTTGAGTATTAAAATTACTAAAGCTAAAAGTGAAATAAAACAGAAAATAATGCTAAGTAGTATAAAAAAACGAATTTAAGATATTAATCTAATCATATATAAATAATCATATAATTATGTTGTTCCTGTAGCTCTAAATGGTGCCAACAACACCATGATTGCATGTTTTTGGTTTCTAACACATATACCGGCAAAAATGTGTGCCTTGGATAAAAGCGTTTGCTAAATGAATAAATGCAAATGCACAAATATCGGTGTGTGCTGATATCACTGTTTTAATAATATGCAACACATACACATCTGTTAACGTCTCAAAAAATGTGGTTTCATGGTCCTTTAAAAACAGGTTTTTCATTTAGCAGGCTGGTTTATCCTCAGTGATGTAAAGTACACTTATTACAGGTCCAGGTCTCACACACACACACACACACACACATACACACACACACACACACACACACACACACACTAAACAACACACGCAGGCTGTGTTCGGAGGGGAATGCTAGTGTACTGCACACTACTGTATACTGCCTGCTATTTATTAAAAATGACTACAGTATGCATTATGAGACAAAAACCTTAAAGGTGCTTTGTTTATACTGCACTGGCTGCCTTGTGAAAAAGAAGTTAGATTGATTGTACTGAATGTTCACTTGTAGTCTACTTCAAATCTTAAGATAGATAATATACTATTAATGAAAGTAAAGGCCACTTAAAACTTAAAGACACTTTCATGACAATGTTTCTTAACACACTTAAGTACACTTTTAGAAAGTGCACAATGTTCAATTAAAAATGTTACTTTAATGTACATTTTAATTCATTATGTTTTAAGAATCTTTTCATCATGCTTCAAAGTACACTTTATTTTGATGTGTTAACTAACATACTAAAGCACATGTAAAGAACTTGATTATCGCTTTAACTGTAGTGTGTTAAATACATCTTAAATACACCAATACAAATATGTAATTAGTTACAAATACATTTAAGTACATGGCAAACAAGTTTCGATAGAAATTGCATTAAAGTACATTTTAGTTTATCATAAATGTTTCTGCATTCAGCAGTACTTTAACCATCTTTTTTTTTAAGTAGAAGTAATAATGAAATTACATATAACGATGCACTTAAGTCCTACTTAAGTGGGTCAAAACACTAAAGTTAAGCTAACTGCATTTAATATAAATTTAAACTATAATACATTTTCAGTTAATTGCAAATAACTGCAAACACATTACATTCAGTGTATTCTTTTTAAAGTATATCATTTCTGACACTAAATGGCATCTCAGTTTGATTATGTGGATTTTTAAATATGCATGAATATGTGGGAAACAGTTCCAATGAGTGAATGCTCTCCACACATAGTATTTGTCCATCAAGTACTTTCAAATGCGCTAAATCCCAGCCTCAACCCATGCAGATGTACCAGTACTTACATAGAAACCTATACATAGTAGCCAGAAAGAAATGCTAACTTTAAAGAAAAACGTCAGACGTACTTAAAGAGGCTTTTGCATCTGAACTCTTCATGTGTTCAATGGGTGCACACTGACAGTTGACACACTGTGCACATTGCACTTACAGAGCGTGAGTACTATGTTAGTATGGTGGCGTCTGACTGCCTGTGTTTCCTCAGACGGGTGAGATGGGTCTCACTCAGAGCGTGGGCGAGGACGGACTGAGGTTTGAGGTGTGGGTGAGACACGCGTCCCGCACCAGAGACTGTCTCACTCTCCAGGCCTCCAGCGTGCAGGAGAGACAAACCTGGAGCCACGACATCGCACAGCTGCTCTGGACTCACGCCATCCACAACACAGGTCAGGACTAACCTTTGACCTCACACCTTTACATCAGCAGTCACCTCTGACTAGGGATATGCTGGTATCAAATTTTCATGTTGCGATTAATTGCTAATGCTTTTATCACGGTATACGGTATTATCACGGTATTGAAATTTAGTTTTAAAAAAGTGCTGTCATAATACAGTATAACAGGATTAATAACTTTTTCTTATAACAAAAATAACTGAACATTTAAATGCAATAAAGCAATACAGAAAAATGTATAAAGTTAAAAGTTTTACA
>NW_015547669.1:206721-220732 GCF_001515605.1 Sinocyclocheilus anshuiensis | reverse complement strand
ATTTAAACACGATTCAGAAACAGAAAGTAGTGCAGCTGCTTTGTTTACAGGGTTTCCGGGGTAACGGCTGCATTTAAATTAATTATTATTATTATTATTATTATTTCTGCAGTTTAGCGCCATCTGCTGTCAGAGAGTGAAAGTGCGCTTTCATCCAGAGCGTCTCTCACGTGTTCCGCCATGTGCTTCTCGTCCGCTTGTTTACATCAGAGTGCGCAAGCGTCCTTCACGCAGCATACAGCAGGTGTTGTGCATTTTGACCAGTTGATGAGAAAAGTATTCTTAAAATGCATTCAAAATTCTAAATAATTTGTAATATATAATTATTCACGGTATTTAGAAGTGCCCACGATAACAATATCGTGCATATTCATTACCGTGATATATCGCATTACCGAATACCGGCACAAGTCTACCTCTGACCCCTGGTGCATATCACTCTCTGCTTCTTTTTCCGTTTATTATTCTCTTTTGATGCATTATTGAGCAAAATAGAACTATATTTATCACTGACTTTTCACTTTGCTCTGCTTGTGAAAAAGTAGCACACTTTAGCATACTTTTTAAATGAGGACCTATTATGGAAATAATATACTTTAAAAGAATATATATAAGTGCAAACTGTATGTAATGTTTTCTTGGACTTTCATTGCATGTTAAATGCAATTACATGGAAATTAATTAAAGTTTAAATTTATAGTAAATGCCAATAACTACATTTTTTTGACCCACTTAAGTAGGACTTAAGTACACCTTTATATGTGATTTCCTAATTCTATTTTCTTTCAAATATGTTTAAAATGTGCTGCTGAATGTACTGACAATCGTTTATGATAAACTAAAATATACTTTAATATAATTTCTATTGAAACTTGTTTGTATATTTGTAGTTACACATTTGTAATCATAAAGTTACAATTATATTAACTTGAAATATAATTAGAGTGATACACTAGAATTAAAATGATAATCAAGTGCTTTAGTATGCTAATCAAAATGACAAAATTAGTGTACTTTAAAGCATGACAAAAATATTAAAACAATTATTTAAAATGTACTTTAAAGTGAAACTTAATTTTGCACTTAAAAGTGCACATAAGTGTGTTGAGAAACAGTCATGAAAGTGACTTAAGTGGCCTTTTATTAAATTAATATTATATTATTATCTTAATATTTTCAGTAAGTACAGGGGATAGATAGATGGATGGATGGACGGACGGACGGACAGATAGACAGACAGACAGACGGATAGATGGATGGATGGATAGATAGATAGATAGATAGATGGATGGATGGATAGATAGATGGATAGATGGACGGATAGATAGATAGATAGACAGACAGACAGACAGACAGATAGATAGATAGATAGATAGATAGATAGACAGATCTATAGAGCTACAGTGTTCCTATGATTATTGTTGTCAACCATCACGATTTCAGAAGTATCAAAAGTTTTGGTTCCTCCGATAAACTCAGAGATGAGGACTGAGACAGAAGTAAATAACCACACGAGCCTGGTGTTTGTCAAAAACACCAAGTTATTCTGCCTTGGATTTTCTCTGTGGTGTTTAGAGGAAAGCATCTTGGATGCGGATCGGACCGCTGCTGCCAGTAAATGCTAAAATTACCAAACATCTGCATGAAAAATATCTGAATAGGACTCGTGATGCATGCAGATGATGTGTCAGTAGGCAGCGCACTTGGGCTTTGATGGTTTTTGTTTTTTTTCACAACATCTTGAGCTTTAGAGTTTACTGTCAAAAATCCATTAGTTAAATACCGCAAAGTTCTGCTTAATTAAGTAAGTGCCCGTCCTCCCTAATTAATGAGCTCTTAAATACATATACTTTGCCGTTATTGACCCAGTTATTTATGTCTAATTAAGACAACACTAAAAGGCAGTTTAATTAGACATCTTCTGTCTGTGTGTTTTCTGCGGGGCCAGTTTTTGGAAAAGACCAATTTGCGATTGACAGTTAATTAATAATGGAAAATGAATCTGTGTTAGTCAGTAAGGCATTGATTTGCATTTGCACTTTTGTCTTTTCTTTATGCAAATTAGACTTTTAAATGACACCCATCACTACACATTGTATTGTGTTTTGTTAGTTAGCCATCATGTTTTAGTGGTGTTTCTATACTGTGGCCTCTCAAAATGCATAGAAGAAGTCATTTACTGTAGAGAAAAGTTGCCCAGTATGCTTTGTATTGTCACAAAAAGACATCTGTTTGGTCTAATAATGTAGTATTAAGTATGAAGATTGTCAGAATTGTGTTTGTTTGTGGTTATAATATTCTACACCTGTGTGAACTTGAGCAGAAATGACTTCAACACACACACCCACACACACACACACACACACACACACACACACACAGTCATCCTCCTGTTCTTCTGCACTGCATGTAATACTCATAATCATCCACCAGATGTCACTTTATCCCTCATCACATGACTGTTCAAGGGTGAATTTCATATAAAAAATATATATATATAAATATATACAGTCAAATTGATCTTGATAATGTCAGATAACTTTGATAGAAATGTATGTAATGAATTAAGTTAAATAGCTGTCAGCTGTTAAATTTTAGTACATAATTAGATTAAACCAATTTAGCTCAACCTGTTACCAAGCAGTGCCTAATTTTGTTCAGTCGGTGGTGTAAAAGCTCGCATTAGCAATTAAAGAAAAAACACTTGAGCAAAACATGGTCAGGTCAAAGTGTCGGAATAATTGTTGGTCCCAAATTTTGATCAGTTTTACTGGTAGTCCACTGTATGAAGAATGTTTGGGTATAATATGTCACAGTTTACTTTATTTTGCTATCCTCACTTACATAAATTAACTATAGTGTCCTGCACCTGCTAGTAAAAATATATATATAAAAAAATATATCTGAATAATTTTTGGTTTGACTGTAAAACCTATTTTGTGTAAATTAAAATTTAATGATATTTTCTCCCCAAATGTTCATGCCTTTAAGATTAGTGGCCTTTACTTTTGAATGTGTTTGTTTAATTATTCTCAGTGATGCTTTGATTTATATTCTTATTAGCGTAATATTGTACATTTTCACTGTATTCAAGTATAATAATATTAGGTAACACTTTACTTAAAGCCTTTATGTATAATGCATTATAAAAGTAGTTTTAATGCATTAATTATGCCTTGTAATGCACATTATAATGCTTGTATAATCTCATGAATAATTGTAACCATAGTTAATACATTATAAGACTTATCAGTTCATTGTTATGCGATGCATTTTAAATTTGGTTATGATTATTTACGACAAGATATAATGTATTACAACGCACATTATGAATAATTATAATGCATTATACCCTTTAATAACCCTTTATAATGCATAATACAAAGAGGCTTTAAGTAAAGTGTTACCTAATATTTTGATTTATTATTATTTAATTAAAATTGGCAAAAAAATAAAGGCAGTACAAGAATTACTATGATGTTTAATTTTTGCATGCATATCTCTCTTATTCACTGTCTCTGTTCAGTTCAGAGCAGTTGTTCAGATTCATCTTCTGTGGGCAGCATTAAAGAGAGCGACTCACCCGCGTCTGCGAGAGATTCAAAGAGAAACGGCGAGCAAACAGGTCACACTCAGGTGAGTCACACACACACACACACACACACACACACACTCGCACACACACATAAACACACACACACTCGCACACACTCGTAAACACACACACACACACTCGCACACACTCGTAAACACACACACACACACTCGCACACACTCGTAAACACACACACACACACTCGCACACACTCGTAAACACACACACACACACTCGCACACACTCGTAAACACACACACACACACTCGCACACACTCGTAAACACACACACACACACTCAATTGTACATTGAGTGAAGATGATGATATTTTATGTTTTACAGAGCTCTGCACCCTCCACCTCTGTGTGAATCATTTCAACTCATAATGCAAGTCTTAAAATTAATGTAAGTACTGTATTTAAATGTATTGTTTTGTTTATTAATACATTTCTTCATTTTTTTAAATACATGGATGAGTGGAGAAAGATGCTTTTTAGAATCAGAGTGTGTGTTTACAGCATCTACCTCATGCAGCAAAACATTACTAAACTATTACATGCACTTTAACCCTATAAAGCCTGTATATATTTAATGCACAGACTCAGACTTCGCTGTCACACAAAATCTACTCCATGCTTTCTTTCGTCTGATTGATAGTTCAGAGTGTTTTATCCAGTAAAAGCTCTTTTAGTGTAATTGTACAAACATCCAGCTTCAGCTGCAGCTTCACGTGTCTTTCTGCTGTCAAATCTTG
This sequence comes from Sinocyclocheilus anshuiensis, assembly GCF_001515605.1. Classification (NCBI taxonomy): domain Eukaryota; kingdom Metazoa; phylum Chordata; class Actinopteri; order Cypriniformes; family Cyprinidae; genus Sinocyclocheilus; species Sinocyclocheilus anshuiensis. Next base: position 216,382 of record NW_015547669.1, on the reverse strand, counting down.
ACTGATTTTATAAAGTAAACTTAAGAATAACTTTGATATTGTTAATAATATTTCAAGACGAACACTTACTGGACTGAAGCAGCTCGGCTTTACTTGATTCTCCATCAATCTTTTTTTTTTTTTAGAAAAATCAGTGAGTCTCAAATCTGATCATCAGGATCTTTTGAGGAACGTTTATTTCTTCATCTCTCAATCATCATTGTATTACAGTGCACTAAATGTTTTAATCATCAAACTTAGCACTTAAATATCATCTTAATAAGACATTATTGGAGATATAGAGTGACAACTGATATGTATATAATTGTGTGTATCTGCTATACTGTTATAAAGATCTGATTGATTTACATTACAAGCATCAGAATTGCATCATATTAATATCAGCTTCTGCACAAATTGCAGATTTTTGCTCTCAATTTGGGTTTCTGTATTACATTGAGCTGTTTTTCTTCCATATTATACTATATGAGCCATAAAAGCCTGATGTATCAAATATAATGCTCAACAAAAAACACATGCAAACTTTATTTTAGATTTTTTTGTTTCTGACTACAGTTTCATATCAGGTGCAAACACTTTCTTTTCTGTGCAAGGTACATATTTGCTACTCATAATAGCATCACTTTTGTCTTTTCCTCAGACTCAACGGGTGCTGTTTCTTTAATCAAAAACGCTGCCACATATTTCTGACTGGGAGAACTGGACACAAACTGGATCCTGAGATGCACAGCCGTGTAAATACAGTATTACAGAAGTCGTGTGTCGGCAGACGTCTCGCTTCTTTTACTTTCAGTTGCTCTTGATAATTGACTTTCAGGTAGTGAATCAAAGTTGATTCAACATCTCAGGCCCACACACACATCAGAAAGTAAAAAGATGACATTAAAGTCAACATGACATCATAATTCCTGAAAATGTGCTCATCCTCAGGCCATCCGAGATCAGGATGAGTTTGTTTCTTCATCAGATTTGGAGAAATGTAGCATTGCATCAGTGTCTCAGCAATGGATGCTCTGCAGTGAATGGGTGCCGTCAGAATGAGAGTCCAAACAGCTGATAAAAACATCACAATAATCCACAAGTAATCCACACCACTCCAGTCCATCAGTTAACATCTGGAGAAGACAAAAGCTGAAACAAATCCAGCATTAAGACGTTTTTAACTAAAATACGAGTCCATAAGCCATAATAAAGCCCATCTCTTATATCGAAATCCAGCCACGTGTTTGTTTAGAGCTGTTTTGGCTTGTAAATGGTGCTTGATCTCTCCTGATTCAGACCAGATTACTTATTCTCCAGATGTTAACTGATGGACTGGAGTGGTGTGGATTACTTGTGGATTATTGTGATGTTTTTATCAGCTGTTTGGACTCTCGTTCTGACGGCACCCATTCACTGCAGAGCATCCATTGCTGAGACACTGATGCAATGCTACATTTCTACAAACCTGATGAAGAAACAAACCCATCCTAATCTCGGATGGCCTGAGGATGAGAACATTTAAAGCAAATTTTAATTTTGTGTGAAGTATCCCTTTAATACACTTGTGCATGAATATTTGTTGTACATTATACCAAAGAAAAAAAATGTATAATCTTATCAGAATGTAATAACGTTCTTCACCTCTGAAATTCCCTTCCAACTGAAAATAATAACAAAGAGCAGAGCAATAATATGAAGTAAAGCACTATGTTTAAAGGACTATTGGGATACTCTGGAGGTGAACTTGAGAATTCATGTTGACTTTAAGGTCAGTATTTATGTGTGCGTGAACTTTCGCTCACTCAGTGCTACAGCAGTCACTTGGAGCTTCAAACTTCATTGCAAGTGTGGATCAAATCCAAACCAAAGACACGTTTTGCAAGATTATGCCAAATGCAAACTCTCAAAATATTAAAAGTAGCAAAGATTCTGTCAGTGCAGCTTACTTCAAGTGGCACTTTGTGATGTACGAGTTAAATGCTTTAACAGATTTTGTATATCAAACTCCGGCTGTTTTTGGCTGAGGACACATCTGGTATTTCGGCCCATCTCTATCTCAGAGTATTGAAGAATAAGGAATGTGTTCTTCTCCGTTCTCTGAGTTTAGTTAAGCACTAGCTGTCTTTTATTGCCCCGGCCGATCCGAGAGCCAAATCCAGACTTGCGTTTCAGAAGAGAGCTGCTGTGGATGGTGTGTTTTATGCTTTATGAGTTATGTAATTATTTAGCTCCACCCTCAGCTTTTCCATTAGCCAGATTCTGAGTCTTAAAGAGTATTAGATGCTGGAACGCTAATCTACTCAGAGGTTCAACCGCGTAAAAACTGACTCCAGCAACTGTAATCCACTTTTGAATTTATGAGGTCTGACTCTGGAAAATCATCTTTTATAAGCTCTGTTTGTACTTCAGGTCTTCTGTCATGTTGCATATTTTAGATGGTGGAAACTCTGCTCTTCGGAGCATGTCTTCTTTTGATGAAACAACAGCCAAAGTTTTGTTTTTCCTTGCGCTGAAGAGGTTTTATTCTGTCCAGCTGTGCATTGAGCTTGATGTGCTGATACACCCATAGGAAAGAAAAATCCTAAATATGATCTTTTTTTAAAAACGTGTACAAGTTAGGATCAGTCGACAGCATTTATGGTGTAACATTTGATTACCATTTAGCAATATCTGATTACAACTTACGGCGAGGCTCTTACAATGGAAGTGAATGAAACCAGTTTTTGGAGGATTTTAAAAGCAAAATTGTGAAGTTTATAATTTTATAAAAGTACTGACATTAATGCTTCTGTTAAAACTTGTGCTAGGTTTGAGCGGTAATGTACATTTTTAGTTATTTTAAACTATATACTTGTAAATGATCATTGGACAAACTTTACACAAAAGGTTAGTAAGCAGACTGAAATCATGTTAACACACGTTTATATCCTGAAACAGTGAGTTGTTTTAACGTTTACAAAATTGGCACCATTTACGTCAATTGTAAGTCCCTGGAGAAAAAGAAGTGGAATAAATATTTAAGAAAATATTAATGAAATGAAAGGCCACATAAGTGCACTTAATGAGAGCACACTCACACACTTCAAAAAAGTGCAATTATTAAATTAGGTCGTTTTTTTAAGTTTTACTGTAGTTTTACTTAAGTGGGTCAAAAAAGCACTCTGAAGTTCTGCTGTCTGCATGTAATATAATTTTAATCTATAATACATTTTATTTCATTGCAATTAACATGCAATTAAAAGACTGAAACATTACATTCAGTAATTTTTTTAAGTATATATTTTTTAAGAAAAAGGAGAGACATGTTGAAATAGTCAATGTATGAGTCAAAATTATGAGATACTAAGTCATAATTATGAGATAAAAGGTTGAAATTGAGATAAAGTCAAAAGTATGAGAACAAATATGAGTCAAGTCATAATTATGAAATAAAAAGTTGAAATCATGACACAAGTTGCAATTATGAGATAAAAAGTCAAAAGTATGAGAACAAATATGAATCAAGTCTTAATTATGAGATAAAAAGTTGAAATCATGACAAAAAGTTGAAATTTGAGATAAAAAAAAATATGAGTCAAAATTATGAGATACTAAGTAGAAATCATGTCGAAAAGTTAAAAGTAAGTCATATTATGGCTCATAATGAGATAAAAAGTCAAAGTATATATAATTGTTTTTAAGAAAATGGAGAGACACACTGAAATAGTTTTCTGTGGTAATCAACATTATGCCACAAGTCTGTCGATTGACCTCGGCTTGTACTCTGAATATTCCTTTGATAATAGTAACAAGATTTAAGTAGAGATTATCCTCCTTAGAAAACAAAAGTTTCAGAAGATATCTCAATAACTCACAGATGCATCAGATTAGACACGACACAAAAGTGTGCAGTCAAAGAATTATTCAGAATTAAAACACAACTGAGAACTGCAGAAGAGCCACCTCTGAGCAATAGAACTGTGCTGCGTTAGTAGAAATGGGAAGTTGCATAGTTTCTTCGATAATTAAGCAGTTCAGAGGACAAACCCCATTTCTGAGAAAGGCGGACCACTTAGAGAGGAGTGTAGGACTGAAGCGCGGCCGACCAATAATAACAAAGAGCAGAGCAATAATATGAAGTAAAGCACTATGTTTAAAGGACTATTGGGATACTCTGGAGGTGAACTTGAGAATTCATGTTGACTTTAAGGTCAGTATTTATGTGTGCGTGAACTTTCGCTCACTCAGTGCTACAGCAGTCACTTGGAGCTTCAAACTTCATTGCAAGTGTGGATCAAATCCAAACCAAAGACACGTTTTGCAAGATTATGCCAAATGCAAACTCTCAAAATATTAAAAGTAGCAAAGATTCTGTCAGTGCAGCTTACTTCAAGTGGCACTTTGTGATGTACGAGTTAAATGCTTTAACAGATTTTGTATATCAAACTCCGGCTGTTTTTGGCTGAGGACACATCTGGTATTTCGGCCCATCTCTATCTCAGAGTATTGAAGAATAAGGAACGTGTTCTTCTCCGTTCTCTGAGTTTAGTTAAGCACTAGCTGTCTTTTATTGCCCCGGCCGATCCGAGAGCCAAATCCAGACTTGCGTTTCAGAAGAGAGCTGCTGTGGATGGTGTGTTTTATGCTTTATGAGTTATGTAATTATTTAGCTCCACCCTCAGCTTTTCCATTAGCCAGATTCTGAGTCTTAAAGAGTATTAGATGCTGGAACGCTAATCTACTCAGAGGTTCAACCGCGTAAAAACTGACTCCAGCAACTGTAATCCACTTTTGAATTTATGAGGTCTGACTCTGGAAAATCATCTTTTATAAGCTCTGTTTGTACTTCAGGTCTTCTGTCATGTTGCATATTTTAGATGGTGGAAACTCTGCTCTTCGGAGCATGTCTTCTTTTGATGAAACAACAGCCAAAGTTTTGTTTTTCCTTGCGCTGAAGAGGTTTTATTCTGTCCAGCTGTGCATTGAGCTTGATGTGCTGATACACCCATAGGAAAGAAAAATCCTAAATATGATCTTTTTTTAAAAACGTGTACAAGTTAGGATCAGTCGACAGCATTTATGGTGTAACATTTGATTACCATTTAGCAATATCTGATTACAACTTACGGCGAGGCTCTTACAATGGAAGTGAATGAAACCAGTTTTTGGAGGATTTTAAAAGCAAAATTGTGAAGTTTATAATTTTATAAAAGTACTGACATTAATGCTTCTGTTAAAACTTGTGCTAGGTTTGAGCGGTAATGTACATTTTTAGTTATTTTAAACTATATACTTGTAAATGATCATTGGACAAACTTTACACAAAAGGTTAGTAAGCAGACTGAAATCATGTTAACACACGTTTATATCCTGAAACAGTGAGTTGTTTTAACGTTTACAAAATTGGCACCATTTACGTCAATTGTAAGTCCCTGGAGAAAAAGAAGTGGAATAAATATTTAAGAAAATATTAATGAAATGAAAGGCCACATAAGTGCACTTAATGAGAGCACACTCACACACTTCAAAAAAGTGCAATTATTAAATTAGGTCGTTTTTTTAAGTTTTACTGTAGTTTTACTTAAGTGGGTCAAAAAAGCACTCTGAAGTTCTGCTGTCTGCATGTAATATAATTTTAATCTATAATACATTTTATTTCATTGCAATTAACATGCAATTAAAAGACTGAAACATTACATTCAGTAATTTTTTTAAGTATATATTTTTTAAGAAAAAGGAGAGACATGTTGAAATAGTCAATGTATGAGTCAAAATTATGAGATACTAAGTCATAATTATGAGATAAAAGGTTGAAATTGAGATAAAGTCAAAAGTATGAGAACAAATATGAGTCAAGTCATAATTATGAAATAAAAAGTTGAAATCATGACACAAGTTGCAATTATGAGATAAAAAGTCAAAAGTATGAGAACAAATATGAATCAAGTCTTAATTATGAGATAAAAAGTTGAAATCATGACAAAAAGTTGAAATTTGAGATAAAAAAAAATATGAGTCAAAATTATGAGATACTAAGTAGAAATCATGTCGAAAAGTTAAAAGTAAGTCATATTATGGCTCATAATGAGATAAAAAGTCAAAGTATATATAATTGTTTTTAAGAAAATGGAGAGACACACTGAAATAGTTTTCTGTGGTAATCAACATTATGCCACAAGTCTGTCGATTGACCTCGGCTTGTACTCTGAATATTCCTTTGATAATAGTAACAAGATTTAAGTAGAGATTATCCTCCTTAGAAAACAAAAGTTTCAGAAGATATCTCAATAACTCACAGATGCATCAGATTAGACACGACACAAAAGTGTGCAGTCAAAGAATTATTCAGAATTAAAACACAACTGCAGACTGCAGAAGAGCCACCTCTGAGCAATAGAACTGTGCTGCGTTAGTAGAAATGGGAAGTTGTCTTCGATAATCGATAATTAAGCAGTTCAGAGGACAAACCCCATTTCTGAGAAAGGCGGACCACTTAGAGAGGAGTGTAGGACTGAAGCGCGGCCGACCCCAAACCTGTGTGAGTGTGGGAGGAATGCACTGTATCTACAGCACCAAACCCACATTCAGGCCAAAAATACTCTCCGCAGTGGGGCGTGTGCGATCCAGCTCGCTCCCAAACCATAAATACCTTGGCGTGATTCATCGTTTCGATTGTAAACAGGAGCGTGTGCCAGAGAAACAAGCTGTCTTTATAAGCCTCATCATGCATTAATGTTTACATTTTTGAATGCTTTAAATTGCATGCTCCTTTTTGACTTTGTAACTGTTTGATTGTCTTTGTGGGGATATTAAATAAACAGAACCAAGTCGTTACCCCCTATTTTTTTTTTCTCTCCCCGCAGCCATTTTAGAGCCTGATGACATTTAGTGCATATGAGAGCATTATGGGATACGCACTTGACAACATTACTGACACGCTGAAAATGGCAGCCACTCAGTGACCAGCAGAAGGCATCGCATTTTTGAAAGGGAAAAAAAAGAGATGAAAAGAGCGTGCAGGACAGAAAGAAAAAGAGAGAGAGATAGAGGCCAAAGACAGTAGATAGTATGATGGGAAATGAAGGAGGGACAGACGGAGAGGCACAGAGAGGGGAGAACAAGAGCGAAAGAATGAGACAGACGAGTGAGGGGGGCGCAGCAGACGGATGAGAGGGGGGGGGGGGGGTGTTGACAAGGCAGCGAGACTCGGGCGAACAAAGAGAACGTGGAGAGAATGAGTTGGGTGAAACATCAAAGGGATTTTTCGGCCGTGTTACCGGGACAACAGACATTTGCATGCGATTAGCTTTTTACATCATATTAAGGAGGGATGGGGCGAGCGAGGGGAAGTGCACATCATAAAGAGAGAGAGAGAGAGAGAGAAATACCAGTCGGTCACTCACACTGATTTATGTGCTGACAAGCAGCCATTTGTCTTGAAGATCACGCCTCTCTCACGCATGCAGCGAGTTATGAAGTACATGTGCTATCTGAAAACATGCCTTCATTACAATTAACACCAATAATAGAGTCATTTGTCATGGAGCAGTGGGAAATTATCATGACCTTTCGAGAGCTGCTGTGTTCACAGATGCAGGTTCGAATCTGGCCTGTGACATGCCTCTCTCATTCCTTTTTCTGCATTGTCAGAAAATGTGCATTATTAGACCCGTATTTAAAAAATGCATTTCTATATTATCATTCAAAAGTTTCAGGTCGGTAAAATGTTTAATGTTTTTGAAAGACGTCTCTTCTTCTTGCCTAGGCTGCATTTATTTGATCAAAAATACAGTAAAAAACTGTAATATTCGCTTTCTTCTATATTATCAAATATATTTTTTTCTTGTGATGCAAAGCTGAATTTTCTGCAGCCATTACTCCAGTCTTCATTGTCACATCCACAAAAGTGTTTCCATGAGGAAAGGTATAGAGAGATGGGTTATGCCAATCCGGAGAAAGAAAGAGGACATATTTACTGTCACTCTCTCAGCAGCTGTGTTAGGAATGTAAGGACATTTGTCATTTGTGACAAAATGTTGAAATTAAGAGTGAGGAGTAGGGAGGGGGGGGGGGGTGTTGACAAGGCAGCGAGACTCGGGCGAACAAAGAGAACGTGGAGAGAATGAGTTGGGTGAAACATCAAAGGGATTTTTCGGCCGTGTTACCGGGACAACAGACATTTGCATGCGATTAGCTTTTTACATCATATTAAGGAGGGATGGGGCGAGCGAGGGGAAGTGCACATCATAAAGAGAGAGAGAGAGAGAGAGAAATACCAGTCGGTCACTCACACTGATTTATGTGCTGACAAGCAGCCATTTGTCTTGAAGATCACGCCTCTCTCACGCATGCAGCGAGTTATGAAGTACATGTGCTATCTGAAAACATGCCTTCATTACAATTAACACCAATAATAGAGTCATTTGTCATGGAGCGGTGGGAAATGAGCATGACCTTACGAGAGCTGCTGTGTTCACAGGAGCAGGTTCGATTCTGGCCTGCGTCATGTCTCTCTCAGTCTTTTTCTGCATTGTCAGAAAAAGTGCATTATTATATAATATCTACACTACCATTCAAAAGTTTCAAATTTGAAAAAAAATGTCTCTTCTGCTTGCCAAGGCTGCATTTATTTGATAAAAAATACAGTAAAAACTGTAATATTCAATTTCTTCTAATATATTTTCAAATGTAATTTATTTTTGTGATGATTTTTCTGCAGCCAGTACTCCAGTCTTCATTGTCACATCCATAAAAGCATAAAAAGAGGAAATGTATAGAGAGATGGGTTATGACAATCCGGAGAAACAAAGAGGACATATTTACTGTCACTCTCTCAGCAGCTATATTACAAATGTATGGAAGCTTATTTCCAACACATAAGGATATTTTAAATGTCAAAAGACAGACAGTTGAAATTATAAAAAAAACTGAAATTACTGGATTAAAAAAGTCATATGACAAATTGTTGAAATTATGAACTAAAAGTGAAATTAAGAGATACTAAGTCATAGTTATTAGATAAAAAAAAATCATGACAAGCTGAAATTGAGAAGTCATACGTATGACTGTCATAATGAGATAAAATTCAAAATTACACATCAAAATTATGAGATATTAAGTCATAATTATAAAGGTGAAATCATGACAAAAAGTTGAAATCTTGAGATAAAGGGCCACAAGTATGACTCGAAATAATGAGAAAAAAAAAAGTAAAAAAAAATGTCAACATTATGAGATACTAAGTTGAAGTAACAAAAAAGTTGAAATGAGATAAAACATAATTCGGACTCATGAGATAAAAAATGATGACTGTCAACATTATGAGAAACCAAGTCAGTTATTAGACAAGCTGAAATTGAGATCAAAAGTTCAAATCATGGCAAAAAAATTAAATTATGAGATAAAAAATCTTATATTCAACATTATGAGATACTAAAGTTAGAATCTCAACATTATGAGATACTAAAGTTAGAATCTCAACATTATGAGATACTAAAGTTAGAATCTCAACATTATGAGATACTAAAGTTAGAATCTCAGCATTATGAGATACTAAAGTTATAATCTCAACATTATGAGATACTAAAGTAATAATCTCAACATTATGAGATACTAAAGTAATAATGTCAACATTATGAGATACTAAAGTTAGAATCTCAGCATTATGAGATACTAAAGTTATAATCTCAACATTATGAGA
>NW_015547669.1:172385-205510 GCF_001515605.1 Sinocyclocheilus anshuiensis | reverse complement strand
TAGAATCTCAGCATTATGAGATACTAAAGTTATAATCTCAACATTATGAGATACTAAAGTTATAATCTAAACATTATGAGATACTAAAGTTATAATCTCAACATTATGAGAAACTAAAGTAATAATTTCAACATTATGAGATACTAAAGTTATAATCTCAACATTATGAGATACTAAAGTAATAATTTCAACATGAGATACTAAAGTTATAATCTCAAAATTATGAAATACTAAAGTTATAATCTCAACATTATGAGATACTAAAGTTGAAATCATGACAAAAAGTTGAAATAAGTCATATGATGACTCGTAATGAGATAAAAAGTCAACATTATGAGACACTAAGTCATAATTATGAGATAAAAGTTAAAATCATGACAAAGTTGAAATAAGTCAATGACAAGTTGTTATGAAAAAGGTTAAGACTGTCGTCATTTTGATTTGATCTCATAATTATGACACCAAAAAGTTGGAATTGTATATCCTCTCATAATATCTCATTTTATTTACTATCTCATAATTTCAACTTTTTATATCATTATTATGATTAATTAAAATAGATAAGCATTACTTTGTTTATCTTATGTGCTGGAAATAGGCTTTCATAGCAACACTCATGCAGTGGAGTTAACTTTTTTGTTTCTCCATATAATGCCAGAGTAATAAAAAACAAAGTATAGGGGTTATAAATATACATTTGTTTAGAAATTAAAACATAAGTATGTTTCTGATGTTAATTGTGGAAAGGCATCATCACAGTCTGAAAAGGCTCCATACACTGACTTCTAGACTGTAACGAGAGTGAACTTAGAGACAAGGAAGAGCTGGATTCAAGTCCAGATGATGAATTACTAGAACACAGAAGGGTGTCTAAAAACTAAGAACATAATACAGAGAAACACTAAAGATATCAACCAAACAGCCAACAATAAGGCAAGACTTGACCAAGAATACAGAACACCGTTGATGATGGGAACAGGAAACAAGAACTAAATACAAACTAAAAGTCCAAAACAAAAAGCACAAAAACAACTGTTGTCTTTTCTATCGAGTGATATACTCGCCTGCTAATGCAATGTCTTTATCTTTATTTGTGTCATGAAACACTAATATGTGATTTACTTGCAATTCAGTAAACTTGCAATTCAATACATTTGATTACATTTTTAATCAATAGACACCATATGAGGTACAAAAGTCAAAAATATAATTAATGATTATTTTTATTACAAATGACATAACCATTTTTGTTGAAAACTGAATTTTTCTTATGTTCCCTTTTTTGCTTTAATGCCAGCTGACATGAACTCCAGAAATCACACTGACGTTTCTCATCCACTTCCACAATGTTGCCCCTTTGAAACCTCATTTATTTCCAAGTTTAAATGCGTCTAGCTGTGTGCACCTTCTCTGATGGTCACATACAGATGCGCCCGTCTGCGGCCTGCTCTGCCTCACTGCTCTCAGTATACTGTGGCTGGCTGTATTGTGCTGTCGGGCGTCGTCATGGCCGTCGCCACAGTGCTATTGTCATGGCGATATTACAGTATCAATACCCTGACACTGCGACAGAGACAGCAGCCAATGCCACATCACTCCACCCCTTTAACCCCTCTCCTCTCATTCTCCAATCGATCCCTCCATCTCTGACTAAATATGTGCGTATTGATTCAGCGTCGGTCCCCTGCTCTCTTCTTCAATCCCTCTTTCTTTCTTTCTCTCTAACATCTATCAGGTTTCATCTCCCCTCAGACCACCCCTACGTCGCTCTCTTTTCCTCCTCTTCATCTGTCATTTCATCTCCCTTTTTTCACTCCTTCCTGTTCTCCATGACATCTCTTCCCCCCACCTCTGCATGTTTTTTTTTTCTTTCTTTCCTTCTTTCTTTTTTGTCTCCGTCTCACTCACTCTCTGCATATTAATTGGTGCATTTGTGCTGCGGCGTACAAGACAATCAAAGCGTTGGGGGCGGGTGAGGATATGACTGTATCACACAACACACAAACACACACACACACACACACATGTTCAGGCAGACACACTCGCGTGAGCTGACAGTCAGAGGTGTGTGTGTGAGTTAATATCCAAATTCCTCTCCAAAATCATCCTCAAACTCCCAAACACATCTGAAGATCTGAACCAGACAAAAACACCTGTGCACGCAGAGAATCAGAATCTGACATGCAAACGATTTCATTCTGTGGATACTGTATATAGAGTACAGAGAGATTATTATTATTATTGTTATTATTGTTGTTGTTGTTGTACAACCGAATGCTCCAAATTAATTATTAGTTTAACCAACCTATTTATTTATTTGGAAGGAAGGAAAATTTTTCTGAATCTGATATACAAAGGTTTTCTTTTAAGGGTCTAAATAAATAAATAATAATAATAATAATTATTATTATTATTATTAATTTACTTATTCCTGATTTACAGCAAAATGCTTCAAATGCATTAGGAGTTCAGCTTGTATTATCTTTTTTTTTTTCTTCTTCAAAGGCCAAAAGGTGCTGAAGCTGATATACAAAGGTTTTCTATCTGTGAACAGGCCTAAATCAAAAATAAGGGTGTATTCACACCAGAAAAGTCTGCTAGTTCACTTGCTTTGGTCCGGACCAAATACAATGTTGATTTTTTTTTGTTTGTTTGGTGCGGTTCGCTTTCACACTGCTCTTTTTTTAAGTGAACCAGCAATTGTAACACGTGTGCTTAAGGTCATCCATTCATTGGTTCATCCATGCAACCGTATAGAGTTGGTTTGGAACAGTAGGTGGCAATTAATTATCTATATAATACACTTGTTTATTTATTTATATATGATGTAGAGAGAATTAGAGATTTGTTGTTGTTGATGTTGTTGTTATTATTATGTATTGTTTTACAGCAAAATCTTCCAAATCCATTAGTAGTTCAACCTATTTATTTATTATTTATAGTTGGGTTTTTTCCCAAAGTAAAATAAGGTGCTGAATATGATATACAAAGTTTTCTATTATAGGTGGTTTTCTCTGTAGAAGGTTTTTTATTTGTTTATTCATGGATCTCACGTCAAAAGAGGGTGAGTAACATGTATATTGATATCTATAACATCTATATAGACTATATATAGATATAAATGATTATTATTGACGTTACTATTGTTATTATACAGAAAATGCATTAGTAGTAAATGAATGCATTTATTTATTTAGGCCTAGGCTATTTATTTATGTATGCCTATGTATGTATGCATGTATGTTCTGTTACAGGCCGTTGTTGTTTGTTTAAAAGAGGGTGCATAGCACGCGTTACACTTAATGTGGCCTGTGGTCGTGCTGTTTTACTCGCGCGCACCTGCGCCGCTTCCACGTGGAGCGCGAGTTTCTTCACAATCACAACTAAACTACAGAAGCCCTTTCTGACGGACGGCAAAGTAGAAAACACACGCTCCTACAGGCTGATCTTTAAAAGACGTCCGGGTGTAAATCTGAGCGCCGCGAGCAGACGCGAGAAACTTGTATGCAGCGTGATTTGTGTCAAAAGTCCATCCCGCGAATCTATAGATCGTTTTAAAATGGTGCCTCTGCGAGATTATAATTACATTTGCAACCTACAGCCTCCGCCTCTCTCTCTCTCATTCACTCACTCACGACTGCACAATAAATGGATCTTTGAGAAAAGAGAGAGAGAGACGTGTGAGGAAAGAGAGGAGGAGGAGGAGAAGATAGAGAGGGCAGAAGGGAGGGGGCATCGGCGTATGCTTGTATACAACTACCCCCGATTTCCATTTTTCCCCCTAACTCGTAATGTGTTTAATTCAAGTGAAACGTAATCATGACGTGTGTTGTCATTAATCTCCTCGCCGCCTCTCCCGTAAGTACATTCAGCCTTACTTTCAGCACAAAATATCCGATTCCTTTCAAATAACTGACCTAATCTGCGCTTTTTGAGCGATTTTACTGATGCACATCGCTCGCGAGTGTGATGGTGTGCGCGAGCGTGCGGTTTGAGACGTATAGAGAGCGATTGTTGTCGCCTTCATAAACAACAAATATCCGACGACGACTTTTTTTTGGGGGGGGGGGGGCTGATCCGGGGAACGAAAAGCCATTGATACGGAATAGCCGTCGCGTTTCCACCTCGCGTTTCTTTGCACATACATGCATCAGGAGATATTGATTGGCGTCTGGTGTTTCATACGTGTTCTCGCGCATACACACTTCCTCACTTTTGTCTCGTGCCGTGTATGTTGCCGGTGTGTGTGTGTGTGTGTGTGAGAGAGAGCGCGCGCGTGTGTGTGTCCTGAAAGAGATGCGAGGCTCGCGCATGAAAATGCAACTTTCGTTTTTGAAGGCCCTTGAATATTTTCAGAGCCTCAAGTGTGATAAAAAAAAGTGCACTGAACTCAGAGGTACAAGCTGATTGTAGATGTTTTAACTTTTTTTAGTGCGAGAAGCAACCGTTCATTTCTCCGCTACTGCAGTATTGCAAAGTTTTATACTTTATGAGAAGCATTACTTAGTTCTGTTGCAGTCAAAACCCGCAGGTTTGAACTTAGTTTGTGTGGGACGCAGACAGATTCGGCTGGATCGGACGCTCTGGGGAAAAAAACAGCAGCATATTAATCACTTCGAAGAACATAGGAAAGCTTTCGGTGCATGCTAATGCAAAAACTGGCAAATTTGCACGCGCTCTGCATGTCCTAGCGTCACCTCACAGATGCGCGCTCGCACTCGCTATTTAAACCTGCAGCTGCTAGTTTTACAAAAGACCCTAAAAACACGTAAAGTTTCGTGATTTGCCACGATAGCAGCGGGTTTCGAGATGAAACCCCACGATGGCACTTTTCAGCTGCACCCTGATCGCTTGTCCGTTTCCCCTCCCTTTATCTTTTGTTGAAAGAAAATCAGGAAGAAAATGGAGCGCACAACATCCCGTCCTAAATGTTACATGTCTGCCTCTGTTTGGGTAAAAACGACGCCGTTGCGTCTGTAAATCGCGATTTTACGCACGGGCTTAATGTCGGCGTTCGCGGGAGGACGCGTCGTGCGCGCGTTTGTTTGTGAGCATTTATTTATTTCATTAATGTGGCTTTTTAATTGAGATGGCCGCGAGAGAGAAGGCGACTGAAAATGGTTGCGCGTTTTATCAGGCGAGGAAATTCCTCTCCACAGACGCTCATCTGATGTCCTGCAAATGCATCCCGCCAAGAAACTTTACACACACACACACACACACACATATATATATATGGAAATTATATAAGGCGCCATTGCTTTCCATTATTTAGCGCTGGCACAGATTTGGGTGCTATTAGACGGGTGACGGAATGAGACCAGCCCCCTGAACTGACGCGACAGTTTGACGGATAAAGAGGGCAGAGCAGCGCAGAGATGTGGTGGAAGCCCTGTAAACAACTTTTACAAGCAGATCTGCTCCTACTCGTCTTGATAACCTGCACGGACAGCACATCTGGATGAGATGTTGCAGGGGCTTCAGAATTTGACCTGGCACCTGGCTAATTCAGCCACAGATTTCCAGATTGGTATGGTGACATAATTAGCAATAGCATACAGGAAGCTGGGATTTATTCCTGTTCATGCTTGCAAATAAGGAGAAATACAATTTGTATCTTCTTGTATGTAAGGAACAACAGGTTGTCAGTTCAAGGTATCTGTGTGTTTAGTAACTGACGAACATGCCTGCATGGGTCCCACTTTAAATAAGGTGGCCTTATGCACTTACATCAAAAAATAAGTACAGTGTACCTGTATTGCAAAACACGGCTACACTTTAAGGCGTCCTTGTTACAGTGTAATTATACATTTAAGTACTGAGTAATATTAAGTAACTACGTGTACTTGTACTAAATGTTTAGGGTTAGGATTATGGTTACTTGCATGCAATTATGCATGATTAATTGTTATTATAATAACAACATCCCGTCCTAAATGTTACATGTCTGCCTCTGTTTGGGTAAAAACGACGCCGTTGCGTCTGTAAATCGGGATTTTACGCACGGGCTTAATGTCGGCGTTCGCGGGAGGACGCGTCGTGCGCGCGTTTGTTTGTGAGCATTTATTTATTTCATTAATGTGGCTTTTTAATTGAGATGGCCGCGAGAGAGAAGGCGACTGAAAATGGTTGCGCGTTTTATCAGGCGAGGAAATTCCTCTCCACAGACGCTCATCTGATGTCCTGCAAATGCATCCCGCCAAGAAACTTTACACACACACACATATATATATATATATGGAAATTCTATAAGGCGCCATTGCTTTCCATTATTTAGCGCTGGCACAGATTTGGGTGCTATTAGACGGGTGACGGAATGAGACCAGCCCCCTGAACTGACGCGACAGTTTGACGGATAAAGAGGGCAGAGCAGCGCAGAGATGTGGTGGAAGCCCTGTAAACAACTTTTACAAGCAGATCTGCTCCTACTCGTCTTGATAACCTGCACGGACAGCACATCTGGATGAGATGTTGCAGGGGCTTCAGAATTTGACCTGGCACCTGGCTAATTCAGCCACAGATTTCCAGATTGGTATGGTGACATAATTAGCAATAGCATACAGGAAGCTGGGATTTATTCCTGTTCATGCTTGCAAATAAGGAGAAATACAATTTGTATCTTCTTGTATGTAAGGAACAACAGGTTGTCAGTTCAAGGTATCTGTGTGTTTAGTAACTGACGAACATGCCTGCATGGGTCCCACTTTAAATAAGGTGGCCTTATGCACTTACATCAAAAAATAAGTACAGTGTACCTGTATTGCAAAACACGGCTACACTTTAAGGCGTCCTTGTTACAGTGTAATTATACATTTAAGTACTGAGTAATATTAAGTAACTACATGTACTTGTACTAAATGTTTAGGGTTAGGATTATGGTTACTTGCATGCAATTATGCATGATTAATTGTTATTATAATAGCGCAAGTACATGTAACGTGTAACAAGGACATCTTAAAATAAAGTGTTACCCAAAACGCTTCCGCTGCTATTGAGGTGGGATACAGGTAAGGACAGGGACAGGATTGGTGGTTTGGGTAGGTTTAAGGGTGGGTTAAGGTGTAAGGGATCGGTCAACAGTGTAATTATATAGATGTAATTACATAAATTAATTACAGATGTAATTGCATGTATTTTTTAAAATAAAGTACCGTGTAAAACATGTATGTACACAATAAGTGCATTGCATCAAATGATTAATTTAAATGTAAGTGCATAGTAGTAAAGGCCACCTAATATAAAGTGGGACGACTGCATGTTATCCATCATTATAAAAAGTTAAATTATGCCATTTGCATGTCATTTTACCTTATTTGACCACTAAAAACTGCTTTTGAATGATTTAACAGAATGCAATTATGTTTATTTCATCTCATTAGATAATAAACCTGTTAATTTACAGACTACCTCATAAAACATACTTTTATATAATGTGACGAAACATTTTTACATACTATATTCAAGTTCAAATTCGGCAGGGCTCATCCCGTTCATGCAGATATAGATCAGCTTTGTCGGTTTGAGTTCCTCTCTGTGCTCAGATGCCTGAAGCTAGACTTTCTAGCACAGCACACTGCCTTTGTGCACTTGTTGTGCACAGCGAACACCTTACAGCTCGTTTCATTGGTGGAGGTCAGAGGTGGGCTGTTCGTTTGTTAAAAAAAAATAATTCTGATTGAAAATGATCACTTCTTTAAATCATTCAAGGCTTGATTTCACCTGAATCAGAGCTCATACTCTCTTGATGTCCGTACTGACTCGGACCCGGTTTACACCTGTTATTATCCATCTCAGGTGATCCGGCATCAGTTTTGACAGCTCAAATCATTATTACGCGATTACGTCTCATATATATGTCAGGTTCTTACTGCAAGTTGATAAAATGAAGGGCGGAAATGGCATACTCCTGCTCCCAAATATAGGCTACTTTTTAATTTTGATCTAAAAAAAAATAATATAATTATCTGTCACTGCCTATAGATGATGCCAGACATGTCTTTGTTGTTTTGTGAAGTCTAATGCATATAAGTCTGGGTTTTCCAAATGTTTTAATCACTATCATCCAGGTGCATTAATGTTTACTCCACAGATGTAGTGTGTTCGAATGTGGTTGTAGTGATCAGATCAAACACGTTTTGGATCCTATTTACACCTGCATTTAACATTATTGGATCACCTGAGATGGCTATTCATACCAGATATAATAAAACGAATCTATAGTCCACCCAAAAACGTGTCACTCTCCTTCAAGTTGTTCCAAAACTGTATGAGTTTCTGTCTACTGTGGAACATAGAAGATTTTGAAGTACCAAACAGTTGATGGCCCTTAATGACTTTCATAGTAGTTTTTTTTTCTTTCTATGTTTTGAATGGAATCAATCGGAAAATCAGCTGTTTGGTTATCAACACTTTTCAAAATATATTCTGTGTTCAGCAGGTTAGGAACAACATGAGGCTGAGTAAATGATGACAGAATTTTTATCTTGTGTGAACTATCCCTTAACGCAAATTCGTTAGCAAGAGCTCTTTGTACAGTAAGCTTGAACTTGAAGGTGAACTTGACCACTGCAGTGTTTTGGTGAAGCCTTCAGTTTTGACAGTAGGTTTAGTTCTTCTTAAGCACCTTAGTGTAGAATAATTTCAAGGCTGATATCCTTGTTTCATGCTCTCTTAAGGAGATAATGGGCGAGATTGTGATGTTTTGAACTTGCTTGTCCACTCTTCAGCATCTTTAAACTGAACCTTCAAACTGTCCGCAAGTCTCCCGGAGAAATATAAATCGAGGAGAACAGGTGAAGGTTGTGGATGACTTGGAATTTCAACCCAAAAAGAGGAAGTTGAAGGGAGGCTGTGTGTGGGAGCCGGGGTGCTGAGAGAGATAAAGTTCAGGCCAAGGTTAGAAACAGGAAATGAATTTTGTCTGTGGGGATTTGTTGTATGACTGCAACAATCCGGAATCATACACACACTGACCTTAGAAATCCCACTCAGAGATACAAGAAAGGTAAAGTGCAGTTCAAGCCTCACATGCATCACATACTGAGCAATCGGTTTTCTCTCTTAGTCTCTCTCACAATTTAAAGATATCGCTCTCTTTCTCTCGCTCTCCCCACATATCAAAGAACATGCTGCAATAAAGCCATTCATGTTATATTTTCAAGGCCACGAGTCTTTCAGTACGTATGAATGATCTCTTCTTAGCCTTTAGATACGTTACATGGCTACACTGTTGGAGGCCCAGTGTGTCCTCACACCGAAGGCAGGAGACGTTATTTCAGGTGCTCGAGGCTACAGAATACGAACCGCAGGGAGGAAAATATCTGTTTTATCAAAGATGACTCAAGTGCTTGTTCAGTCATATAGAGGTTTCATGAGTGGTTTTTCAGAGTGAGTTAAGTTGTGTGTACTACGTACTGTAAATGTGTTCCGGTGAAATGCGACCCCATTTAAAGTACCGATACTTCTGTCGTAAACATTCAGTAAAACCAATTAGTGATACTCAGATAATGGAATAATCAGTTGACCTCAATCAAAATCCTACAGATGTTGCAAACAGGTTGTTTTTTTTTCGACATGGGATGCATTTGTTACTTCAGTGTTGACTTTTTTGACATTTCTAATTGGCAAAAGTCCAAAAATAAAAGCACGACATACATCAAATAATTTTAATAGCAGCAACATTAAATGCAGTTCTTTCAAACTTTCTTTTCAAACAAAATTTTTTTGTTTATACGATATTCATTCCATTACATACAAAGCCGTTAGTTAAATAGCTGATGCATGTGCCCCAAGAAGGCACAAAATATGCGAGCGTGTATTTGTGTGTGCTTGTACTGGGAGTGTAGCATGTGGCCATTCAGACAAAGGTGTTTAGCATGCATGAATCATCTAGTGACTAGGTGCCATATTGAGTGTGTGTGTGTGTGTGTGTGTGTGTGTGTGCATGCATTATTTGCGCATGCTGCTTTGTCGCTCTCCTGCGTTCATCTCTCCCCTCCCCCCTCTGTCTAGCACCTTATCACTCTCTCCATCTATCCAAATTTGGAGAAGCTTTATTGGCATGACAGGGTTGGTCAGATACGAACGTGTCTGTCAAGGTGGAACAGTGCATTGCCATGACGATATTCATATGATAATAATGCCAACAGACCAAACAGATCGCAAGATCCTCCATTGCAGAGCAGAACACTCTGTCCCCTTTCTCGACAGATTTACTCATCAAATATGCTCATTGTGTTCTTCATTTATGTTTTTTCTTCACTAACACCCCCCCCCTCTCATTCTCTCTTTCTCGCCTGTCTGTCTCTCTCCTCTCTTTTCTTTTCTCTTCGCCATGTTGGCAGGCCCCAATCTACCAGCTGATATCAGCATTCCCTGGCACTGTGCCAACTGGCACCGCTGCAGAGAGACAGAGAGTGAGAGAGGGAAAGATAGAATGAAAGAAAATCAGTCAAGAACAGAGGGAGGAGGGAATGAGGGTGAAAAGAGAAAAAGTGCAGGGGGTGGAATCACAATCTATGGACGTGAAAAGACAGAAGGAAGGAAAAAGGAGGACAGTAATGGTGGGATTAGGAAAGAAAGAAAGAAAGAAAGAAAAAGAAAAATGGAGGGGGCAGTATGATTGATATAGTGTGATATCGTTGTGAGTCACGGCTGAGCTAAAATGTCAGCTGGCTCTGTTAGCCACCGTTTCGTCCAAGTCTTATGTCACAGATACACATACATTCACACACAGTCACAAACACACACTAATGCACAAGCAAACACTTGATTGTGTACATAAATCCCAACTCAGACACAGACATACAGTCTGTTCAGTCTGTTCGTAGAGGTAAATACAAAATTAAAAAAACCCACCCACTCAAACACAAGCATAGTGACACATATCCAGGCATACAGACGCCCTCACAGATGTTTAGCAGATTGTCTTTCTGTAATCATCAATGAAATTCATTTTCTCTTATTTATGAAAGAAGCAGGTGTTTTTTTTGGTTGTGTCTGGGCCTGTCCGCTGCAGACTTATGTAATCTATGCTTGTGTGGCTTTATGTAATTGTTCACTTCTATCAGTGCACTGCGTGTTAAGGGTGTGTGTGCTTATATGAGTAGCTTAGGTAATGAGAGATTGGTGGGGGGTTAGATCAGTTATATCTATGTGTCTGGACTTTAAGGTGTGTATGTATGTATTTTTGTTCTGATTTAAGCAGCTACTGTAAGTGTATGTGCAGGAAGGGTGTGTGGGGAAGTCCAAACATCTCGCGCCCATCCTGTTTGGGACAGTCCATGTCCTGCTCTGCCCTTAGACCCGTACACAGGAACAAATGTGTGTACACTCATTTTTTTATTCTGTGTTGTACTTGACAGGGGACTGTTGGAGGTGGTCAGGCAGATTGCCACCATCAGAACACACCCTCTTTAAGTCAAGGAAGTGAAGCATGGCATAGACACATCAACAGTGAGTGATCTATCTGTCTGTCTGTCTGTCTGCCTATCTATCTAATCTAGATCTAATCACAATTATCAATTATTTCCTCGTTCAGAGAATGGATTCTCCACCAGAGAGTATGCTGGCACTTTCCTGTGAGCCCCCATTGTCTCCTTCCTCCATGCCGTCCCTGGACCACAGTCCCCAATTCCTACCCCAGAGTCCTCAATCTACCCCTTCTAGCCCTCAAACTGAACTCTATGCCCCGGTCTCACCTTGCCCCCTTCCAGAGGCCAGCCTCCAAGATGAGGAGGAGGAGGATGAGGAGCTGTCAACTCCCCCATCACCCACCCCACCGGTGGCGCTGTTTCCTGGTGAACTGGAGCTCGGCAGTCCCTCATCGGAGAGCAGCCCCCCAGCCACACCATTAACACCTTTTCCTGGTTTTGGAGCTCTGGAGCAGGCCATCTCCTCTGGTCAAAGTACCACCTGTGATGATGAGTTGGATCTTCAACTTTTCAACAATGAGGGCATGGCTGTCCCAGGAGGGACAAGCTCTGGGCCTGGCCTAAGGTTCCCATGCCATGTGTGTGGAAAGAGGTTCCGCTTCCAGAGTATTTTGTCCCTGCATGCTCGAGCTCACAGTTTAGACAGGGAGCGTCGAGCTTCAGCTCCCTACCGAACCACACATGCCAAACTGCAGCAGAACCATGTGGGTGACAGTGTAATCCAGAATCTCAACAACAGAGAGCCTGGTCTGAAACTGAGTCCATTATCTGGGTCATTACGAAAGAGTATGGATGAGGACATGGTTCCAGAGGAACCTCTTCAAACTGCTAGCAGCCCTCAGTTCCTCTTTGAAGGAACCACAGCCCTGACCCCACCTCTAACAGAGGAAGCACCAATCTCAACCACCTTCTCTCCACTTGGCCATGCCCACTTGGAAGACAACACCCCCTCCACAGCTGCTTCTGCCTTCCGGTGTCATGCTTGTAAGGGTAAGTTCCGTACATCTTCAGAGCTGGCACGTCATGTGCGGATCCTCCACAACCCCTACAAATGTACAATGTGTCCCTTCTCAGCCAGTCAGGAGGAAAGCCTGGCTGCCCATCTGCAGGAGAGCCACCCACCTGAGGATCCTGCCACTGAAACAGTTTTCCCTCCTCACCCTACAGCACCAACAGAGACTCCTCCCTCACAAATGCCAGTTGTTCCAGCTTTCCGATGCGAGACGTGCGGGCAGCGTTTTACTCAGTCCTGGTTTTTGAAGGGGCACATGCGGAAGCACAAGGACTCATTGGATCACAAGTGCCAGGTGTGTGGCCGTGGCTTCAAGGAACCCTGGTTCCTAAAGAATCATATGAAGGTGCATCTCAACAAGCTGGGCCTCAAAGCTGGATTGGGAAATCTGGGGCCGGCTGGAAATGAGCAATCCAAAGGTCCTGCAAGCACACAAGTGCTGGGGGCCCTGTATTCCAACTTGCTCCTGGCTCGCACTATGACTGGTGGCGGTGCTTCAGGAAGTCGCACAGAGAGGTCAGATGCCAGTGCAGGCTCAAGCAAATCCTCTATATTGGGTTATCTGGGCTTACCCAAAGATGCCAGCAATGGAAGTTGCATGGAGCGCCTTCAGGCAGTGGCACAGGTTGCAGAAATGGGTAATGGTGGAGGACGGGGAGGTGAAGCAGCAGACGGAGCGGACCAGGCAGCCATGTGGCAGCTGGTTGCTCGCAGTTTGATGGCAGCACAGCACAACCAACAGCAACAGCAGCAGCGATCTCATTCGCACCATCAGCTTCCTTCCTCACGAGGCACAGTTGCTGGGGAAGCCAAGGAGTTGAGGACCTACCTGGGTGGGTTGGGTTCTAGAGAGGAACTGGAGGGATCTAGTTCACCTTGGGAGTGTCCAGATTGCGGCAAGCTGTTCAGAAGCCTTCAGCAGGTGGTTGCTCACGCCCGCGTCCATGTCCAGAAACCACAGAAAGGTCAAAGTCCCCGAGGGGGCATGTCCAGGGAAGAGGACATTATAAACAGAGTGAGTGGAGCTCAGGCAACAGGTGGAGTAGGAGGAGGACAAAGAACTAGTGACAATGAAGGAAGGCAGGAGGGAAAGCAACTACCATCAGAAGTCGGGACAGCTGGGAGCTTCCATTCTGTCATATCACATCTTTCTGGTAAGGATCAACCAGCATGATCAAAAACAGCTGACTTTATTGGTACAATATTTCTTATCTGTTAAAATCCTTCATAGGCTATTGCACTGCAGGACGCTGATTGAATTTGAGGGGTGTTTTTTGTAGTATTTCACTGTTGTTAGTTTTGGAACATTTCCTCCCTGTGTTTCAGGAAGGCAGGCCTGTTGTTAGAAACAGTGTAGACTCAGGTTATATTTCAAAGCAATTGTTTTTATTCATTATATGTTATCTCATCTCAAGGTCAGAATGGTCTGAGGGGATCATCCTCTTCCACTTCATCTCCAAGGGAGCGTGTTCGGGGAACAGGGATAAAGGATTGCCCCTACTGTGGTAAAGCCTTCCGGTCTTCCCATCACCTTAAAGTGCACCTTCGTGTACACACAGGTAAGGCCAGCATGAATAGTAGAACTGTGATTCTCAACCCAGTGGCATGTGCACACCAGGGTGTACTTTATTGGGTTTCAGGAGCCATTTGGAAAGAATTATATTTCCCTAAACCAGTGGTCTGCAACCTTCAACATCAAAAGAGGCATTTTGGCCTTTTTGCCACCGAATAAAAGCCACAAAACCTATTTGACCCCTAAAATGAAGATGGCATATAGCTAAAGTAATTATTATTATTATTATTAGTAGTAGTTATTTATGTCTATTTGACAAAAAAAAACTTTTCTTATCTCTTACTTTTAATTGACTAAGAAATAAAACACACTGCTGGACAATAACCAATAATTTGTATTCTATAATATTTGTGTATTATATATATTTTCCTAATGACAATTTTATGATTAAGATTGGTTTATATACTACAAACACTTTTTTCCATTTTTTTTTATCACAGAATAAAACAGACAATATATTTTATAGCTTCTGTACTGTAAGAAATGCTATGTCAATTAGCACTGTATCATTCATATACTTTATTTATTACCTGAAGAAGACTTGAAAAACGCACATAAAACATATATTGTCTCAATAGTTTATTGTCATCACGTTTCATCAGTTAAGGGTTATGCTTGTTATTTCTGGCACGTCAAAAGTTACCATTACTTATATGAGTCTGTTTTGGACTTTCTGCACGAGAGCACCCTCTGGCATCGAGTATGAATGAAACATACACTGCATGAGAGTGTTTAGTGCTTAGTAATGTTCACATCATTTTGGTTATGAATAAAACGTATCCAAAATGATGTGACTATCTTGTCTCTTTTCATTTAAATCTAGATTTATTCACTCTGGCCCTTGAAAACCTCTACGTGAACACACTTGCCCGAAAAAGTGCAGGGGAAGGGTTTAGGTTTTATTAAATGTCGGGGGGACACGTCCCCCGCATACTCTGTATTGTTAAAAGCGCTATATAAATAAAGGTGACTTGACTTGACGTGACTATTCTACGCCCATGCTGCAGGGAGCCACCGCAGAGGGATGAAAGAGCTGCGGGTTGCCGACCCCTGCCCTAAACCTATAAAACAGAAATGAAGATTTATAATATTAGATTAAATATTAATCTACAGCAACATTATTTTTATAGTGATCCTACTGTATAACAATGGTGCGTAATCATAATAATTCCTAATGTTAATTTGATATTATGTGTGGATAACACTTGTAGCAAAATACAGTATAGACACTAAGCTCAGATTGGGAAATACTATAAAAATTGTTTTTATTTATTTTTATCCATTTAATGTTCAAATATTTTGCGCTTTTGTAATTTAATTTTACTTAGATGTCTTAAATTATGTGTCCATTAGATAAAGCATTTTTGCTGTAAACATCTCACAGAAATTATGATGATTGCTCTTTTGGTTATTATTATTATTATTATTATTATTATGTAAGTACTTTTTTATTCATTAAATAAATTCACACCCCTGTATGATCAATTTCATGATTTAGCTTGATTGAAACCATTTGCTGCCTATCAGGTTCATCCACAAAATGTCCTCTACCAAAAAAAAAAAAGGCAGTGCTCTCACGGTTGATGAGAGTTGGAATGTCCTAATTTAACAGTAATGCACTGGGGGCTACACCTGATGTTGCATATGATGACAAGCACTGCCCTCTATCTATCACTGTGTGTAACTGCATATAGTCGTCCCACATAGTCTTTTTTTTTTTTTTTTGCTTAACCACAGCAGCCTCCCTAATGAAGCATTGTTATTCTTAGACAACGTTCTGCTATTAAAATAACATTTTAGTTTTCAATCTACTTAACAAGAGTGCTTAATTCCTTGTTTTAGGTGAGAGACCATACAAATGCCCACACTGTGATTATGCTGGCACCCAGTCTGGCTCTCTCAAGTACCACCTTCAGCGTCATCATCGTGAGCAAAGGAACGCTATGGCAACCACCACAAATTCCCCACCACCGAGCCTCCCCTCTCTGACTGGCTCTCCTCATGAAGTGGTGAAAAAGCGCCGTCACCCCTCCATGTCCCAGTCTTCTTTTGGGAGGGATCCTGGAGAGGCTCCTTCTTCAAGGCACAGTCGGTCATGGGCTGCAAGCCCGTCAGAGAAGAAGGAGGGTACTACTGCATCTGGACGTCAAAGAGAGGGAGACGTGGAGAGTCAGTATCACAGTCTGTCGGGGATGATGGGTACTTTCTTTGCCGGTGGTCTAGAACCAAGTTGGATTGGGGAGGTATCACCTCCGAAAATGCCCAAAGTGTCTCGACGGAAACCCCTTACTACAAGCCGCATGATGTCAGCAAATGGCTACCAGGGCGGGATGAAGTCCAGTGGGTCCCAGGAAGGAGGCTTTGAACCTCTGGACCTTTCCCGCCGCCCTTTACAAGATGAAGGGGGAGTGAGTAGTTCTATAGGTGGACCGTCAGGTGGCTCTAAAGGAGGGAATGACATCCTCAATCAATGTGTCTTCTGTCCCTTCCGGACCTCTTCTGTTGAGCTGATGGCCATGCACCTTCAGGTTAATCACACCAGCAAGTCTCGTCGCAAGAGGGGAGCTAGTCTTTTTTTTTTTTTTTTTGCTTAACCACAGCAGCCTCCCTAATGAAGCATTGTTATTCTTAGACAACGTTCTGCTATTAAAATAACATTTTAGTTTTCAATCTACTTAACAAGAGTGCCTAATTCCTTGTTTTAGGTGAGAGACCATACAAATGCCCACACTGTGATTATGCTGGCACCCAGTCTGGCTCTCTCAAGTACCACCTTCAACGTCATCATCGTGAGCAAAGGAACGCTATGGCAACCACCACAAATTCCCCATCACCGAGCTTCCCCTCTCTGACTGGCTCTCCTCATGAAGGGGTGAAAAAGCGCCGTCTCCCCTCCATGTCCCAGTCTTCTTTTGGGAGGGATCCTGGAGAGGCTCCTTCTTCAAGGCACAGTCGGTCATGGGCTGCAAGCCCGTCAGAGAAGAAGGAGGGTACTACTGCATCTGGACGTCAAAGAGAGGGAGACGTGGAGAGTCAGTATCACAGTCTGTCGGGGATGATGGGTACTTTCTTTGCCGGTGGTCTAGAACCAAGTTGGATTGGGGAGGTATCACCTCCGAAAATGCCCAAAGTGTCTCGACGAAAACCCCTTACTACAAGCCGCATGATGTCAGCAAATGGCTACCAGGGCGGGATGAAGTCCAGTGGGTCCCAGGAAGGAGGCTTTGAACCTCTGGACCTTTCCCGCCGCCCTTTACAAGATGAAGGGGGAGTGAGTAGTTCTGTAGGTGGACCGTCAGGTGGCTCTAAAGGAGGGAATGACATCCTCAATCAATGTGTCTTCTGTCCCTTCCGGACCTCTTCTGTTGAGCTTATGGCCATGCACCTTCAGGTTAATCACACCAGCAAGTCTCGTCGCAAGAGGGGAGCCCCTCTCGCGTCCACCAATCATTCTCCAAGACTAACTTTGGCCAGGCCGGACCGCGATCCGCTAGCTCTGTGGAAGTTCCTCGGTGCAGAGGACGGAGTAGCATCTCCTGAGGATTGGGTCTTGTCAAAGACAAGAGCTGAGAATGGAGTCAGCCCAGAGAACAGGGACACAGAGGACAGTTTTGAACTGGCCCCTGGACCTGTGGGAAGCATTGGTAAGAAGGGGCTTAAAATGAGAGAGGAGCTGGACGAGGAAGATGAGCAAGTCGATGAGGAGGAGGATGACCTGGAAGCACATGGCAGCTTTGGAAATGCACCCCAGAATCAGAGCAGAAGGGCTGGGTCTGTTTCATCAGACCTCGCGGCTGAGGATCTGCTCAAGGAGGAGGAAGGTGTCTTGGGGAAATAACATCAAACAAGAGCCCTGGATGAGTTTGGACTAGTGTTGTCAAAAGTACCAACTTTGGTACCAGTCAGTACTGAAGTTTTAAAAATGTCTATTTCCCGCTAACGTTTGAGTGCTGATGAGCCGATTCTTGGCCATTGTGTTCAAACGCGCTCAACAGATATGATTGTGATTGGCTACAAAGACCATCGCTGAACACAATGGCCAATCAGTGCTGTTTAAGAATCAGCTCAATAGCACTCAAATGTTAGCGGGAAATGGATGTTTTTAACATTTCAGTACCGACTGGTACCGAAGTCGGTACTTTTGACAACGCTAGTTTGGACATAGCGGCAGGGGAAAGATATTTGGGAAATAGTTGTCCAGAGTCCCTCGTACAACCCTGTTGAATAAAAAAACAGCATTTTCGGGTTAGGTATGGTAGCTAGTTTGAGCTGGTTTAAGCTGGTCCTTAGTTGGTCCTGATCTGGTTTAAGCTGGTCATGTTCTGGTCCAAAGCAACTAGCTCCTGCTCGGGACCAGTTTAATCCAGCTCATGACCAATTAAGGACCTGCATAAACCAGCTGCCATGCTTCAAAACATACCTAACCAACATATGCTGTTTTTCAATGGGGAATTCAAACCAAGGGCAGACCAGTCGCTATGCTAACATTCTGTACAGTATCAGTAAACAGATAACCTGCAAAAGTATTTAAATCAAACATTCCCCTTAATATATCCTCCTAGCCCCCTTGGTTAGTGATCGATTACCTCTACATACACACACAGACTCTTAATCACACAGAGATATCCAGTATTGTATGCTAGTCTAAGCCTGCCTGTCTCGGGGCCTTCTTGAACACTGTTCTCTTGTTCCTGTCTTCTCGTCAGTGAACACAATTGCCAAGTTGTATTTAATTTACAATGTCCTTGCTCCTGTAAATCTTGCTCTCATCTCAACGAGGACCTGGAATGTCAATCTGGGGAGCCGGAAAAGCAAAAAAGAGACACTGTTCTTAATCGCTACGATATACAGTATTAATGCTGAGAGAGACGGACATCTTACTTCCACGTGAACTTGATCTGACTGCACGTCTTCAGTAAACCAAAGGAGTGAGCACACTTCTTACCATGCACCTGCCAGACTCTGAACAGAATGCTGTGATAACTGAACGGTACTTGTGAATCAACAGGACAGAGTAAATATTATATTACCAGATATCCACACACTGCCAGTCTGCTCCGACGGGTCTTCTTCAGATATTATATGAAACAGAGATTCTGCCTCTTCTATATGCTATTTCTCTCAGTGCCTGTTGATGTAAAAGGTTTTTTAGCAGATTCAGCAACACAGGAATATAGTTACAATGAATATATACAGTATATATGCGTAGTTGTGCTAGAGCGTAGAGTTCTGTGACAATATGGTGGCAGTTTGTGTGACTATGTCAGCTGTGAATGAAACAATGAATGACCCCAGAGCACCACATGTGGGAACAGCTTTGCCGTTTGACAAGGGCCCTATGGAAGTGTTTACGTTGCAGTTACCACCACCAGGATTTCTGGGTGGAATCCAGACCACAGTTACTACGGAAAGAGTGATTTCAGGGTCGGAAATGAATCACAATCTAGAAAATGGAGACTCGGCAAGATATCCTTCATATTCCTGTAATATCTCAGATTCTCAAACCATCCGAGATAGGTTGGAAAGTGGGTCTCTATTAAAAGATTCAGTAAGCTGTTTTTTTTTTTTAGACGTGAGTAGACTTTTTTTTTTTTAAATATCGAAAACTAAAAAAAGAAAAAACACACACACTAACAAATTCAGACATCCCAGTAGAACATATGTAGCTTTTGTAAAGATAAGAGATCAAAAAGAGGGGAAAAAAAATGTTGTTTTCCTTTTAAGAAGTGTTAATGGAAACGGATATGGAGAATAGTAATAAGTATTATAATAATTATGAAAGAAGACTGCTTCAGAATGTCTTTAGAGCACTGTGCAAAGTTTTTTTTCCTTTCGTTTCGCCTTTCAATGCAGACCAAACGTTGTTCTTTTCCCCCAGACCATTTCTTCACAATGCTGCAGATTCAATTAACGTTCCCTTAAATGATGTGTTTATGTATTCACCAATCAACAAATCAATCGTTCGGACACACAATCAATGTTAAAGCTTGCCTGATGATCTTGAAACTCCAGTGATTGCTAATATATGTATAAGCTGATGCCGTGTCCAAGACATGTCCCAGTATCAGCATTGTCAGTCTGACTGATCTGCTTGCCAAATTTGATTTGATGTAATCGTGTTGCATTTTTGATGTGAAGTTAGCACATCTTACAAATGATGATCTACTTTCCTCGTCCAACTCTGTGAAATCATTTCCATCGGGTCATCTCATTTTTTATCGTTAGACACCGAGTAGGTGGCACTTTTGTCCGGAGATTGACAGAGGCTGGCCTTAATACGTGCGTTATCGTGTCCTTGTTTCGTGTGTAGATTATCTAATGCGTTCGGTAGCCCCTGATGTGGTGTTCCTTTGAGATAACAGTCAAGCCACTGTGCCTTCTGTCCTGAGCACTTCCTCAAGTATTTTGTAAGCTCACCAAAAGCACTTAGCCCCTACTGTTTCACTTTGTGTTCTTTGGTAAACTGCCCTGTACGTCTCTGTATCTGATCCTCTGTTTTGTAGGGGTCATTTCCATTTCATAATAATGAGCGCCATTCCATCATCCGTGTGTGCTGTTGCATCTCCTGCTTTCCCCCCTTCCCTCACCACTGAAAGCTTACGTACTATCTAGCTCCGAGGCCTTTTTCGAAGTTACTTTGATTTCTATGATGTTACTTTGATGCCGATGAGATGAAATCAAGCTCTTCTGCTCATAATTATTATTATCATTGTTCTTTTTGTTTTATGGAAGAAAAAAATAAGCAAAACAAAAAAATGTGTCTCTTGAATGTTGTACAGATAGAACTAGAGATGTTGTGTTTCTAAGGAGAGATCAAACCGTGATACCTGCTCTCCATCGCTCCCTGCGCAGCCAAACATCTGCATCAGCAATGATGTGGCTCTTTTAGGACGGCCTAACTGTGTACAGGGATCAGGGCAATAGTTTTGTTTTGTGTGTTTGTGTGTGTGTGTGCACTGATGTCTTAAAAATGAATATTTTGTGACGATATACTGACACTGTGAAATAAGCATAAAGTATTCCCAAACAGTGATGCGCTGCTCAAAAATTCACTATGTTTGACATGCACTTTTCTTTTTTTGTTCCACCAGAAGTGTGTGAATTCATAAATATTATCCAGTGAGAGGGGAGAGGTGGGGAGAAGGTCTGGTTTGGTCTTTTCAGTAGCTGACTGCTGTTGGTGGCAGAGGAAGGTGATCTAACATAGTAGTGATTAATATGAAATTGTGGATTGAGAAAAAAAAAAGAGTAGAAAAGAATCAATAAAATAAAATAATAAAAAATGGTTTGCTTGCTGTATGCTGTGTCTTGCATTACATTTCCTGCTATATTTTATTTGTGTGTGTGAGTGTGTGAGTGTGAGTGTGTGTGTGTGTGTTTGTGTGTGTGCTTTAATAAAGCATGTGCTTGAGGATAAATGGTCACCATACTGATATATCCATGTAGGAGGTGAAGTGTGTAATTTACACGTACCCCAGTTTTACATGCAGAGTCACATTAAGGTTGACTTTGTGAATAGTGTAACTTTCAAAACATTGGACAGCAAATATGGTGTGAGTTTAGGGCGGTACTACTTGTTTGTTCAAATTGCACCCTTCACCGTTGACTTTGAAATCATTTAGGCACTTGGGCTGAAAAAAAATATTGTACAATATTGTTTGTGAACACTTGCACTTCAGTGACATTTTGAAACCTTTATGTTCACACAATGTTGTTAAACCTAAACAAACCAAGCTAATTGCTTTTATAATATGATAAGTGCTGGTAGTAATTTGCATTATGTAATATGATTCCAATGTAATTACATTATATTATGCTTTAACATTTTCATAATCAGACTACAGATACTTTTTATTGAGTACATGATGACATATTATTGACAAAATGCCAGCAATTAGTTCATAATTAATTATTAGTCTATAATTTAAGCATGTGTATTTTGTCTTTCAAACGCATTAAACTGCACAACAATATTTTGTATTTATGTTATTCAGAGTTTTGTCCCCATTTGATGTAATATAGAGTGTGGAATAAGTTTTCTTTCTCTTTTTATTCTTATATCAATAGCTTTTACAAATCAATATAATAAATAAGTTGGATAAAAATACATCTAAAAGTAATTAAAAAGTAGTCTAAAGAGTACCTGATTTTTACCTGAAATCTAAATCTAATCTTTTTTTTGTTTGTATTTGTATTCCAGTAATGGATTACAATTTATAAGTAATCTAAGTAATGTATTTGATGCGCTGGCATCTTCAGCTGTATTGTACTATATGTCCTGACTCCTCTCCAATTGACAATGATGACATGAACATCAGCAGGATTTGTTTATTAACAGAAGGCATGAAAACAGCTCTTATGCATGTCTAATGTCCCTAAAGCTTCGAGGGTTTAAAGTGAGATCTGCTGTAATATTGTGTGCAGATGTTCTCCAAAGCACAAACACAATGCTGTCCTCTGCTGAGCACAAGAGGTCATGCATGTTCAATCAGTTTCACAGTGATAGATCTGATGCACATATTGAATCTTTGCATGGACAATGCCAATTTACAGAGATTGCACTCTTAGACGCACAACTTTGACCTTATCTACCCCTAAAAGCTGCATGCTAGTATGAACCTTTTAGGGGTAATTAAGGTACAAAGGCACATTTTTTTTCTAACAGAATTCAATTCTCATTTATTGTATTTATGTCCTTTTTGAATGAAAGCCAAAATAAGTGCAGACATGCAACCTGATGGGATTTTGTCAAGCCCTGTGATGAACGAGAGAAAGGGACAGACTAAACTGAAATATTGCCGATTAGTGATGGTGAGGTCTCTATTTAGACGTTTACTCTAGACTGTCATTGGCATCAGAACAACTGCATACTGCTCTTCCAACGATTGTAGCATTGCAGTTCAGATGGCATGCACCAGTGCCAAAAATAGTTCAGTCGCAGTGCTTAGCAGTCTGACAAGGTTTTTATGGTTTAGACGATCTGTGATGGCCTTTGGAAGCACAAATGGACAACAAATGTATAAAATATTGATCACTTTATTGATTTTGCCTTTTGTTATTATATATCTTGTGTACGTAATTGTACAAAATGTTCCCATCTCAGGCCTCAGTGATATTGCTGCAGCATTTGCACTGATTACTTTTGACCGACCACAAATCATTTTCTTAAGTTTCTTCTCACACATTAAGTCACGATATCTGGCTTTAATTAACGCTATATTGGCAGCTGTGTCTGTCTTTGGAGGAATCATTATATTCAGTTCCATTATTGCTTCGGTGGTGATTGTGTTACTGTTATTCTTTCCAAATGCGCTGTGGGGAGATGCTGCTGCAATAGTGTTCGTTTGAGCTGTTTTCTCTAGCAGCTGCAGTAGCAATAGTTTGCTGGCAGGGGGGTGTTGGACCAGCAGCATTTCTTCTCCCTGCTGCCTGTATTTGCCATGTGTTTTTTTTTTGCAGGTCACAGATCAGCATGTTTACTCCAGTGCTTCCTGCTATGATGTTTTTTGCTTTTTGGAGAATCAAACATCTGGTCAGTAGAAGTGAACTTGAAGGCAAACAATGTGCTCAATATACTAAGAATTGGTTGCCATTTTCCACGTGGCATGCTCTCTCGCTATCATATTTGGTATAGCTGTTTCAATGAGAGCTCAAAACCCAGGGATGGAGGCTAAAGGAGGGCTGATCTTTGCATGGGTGTTAACAGGAGCAACTCTGGCCGTAGCTTTGGCTGTACAGATGGTACATGGAAAAGTTGTTCTGCTTAAAAGACTTGCATTGTCAATGTTGATACCGTTAGGCTTTTGCATTCTTTTAAAAACCATCATGCAGCGGTTTAACATAACTAATCTGAGAAATACCATCCCTGAGACTGTAAAGCAGCTTGGCAGCATGTATGTGGCCACGTTAGTAATGGGATTGGGAGTAGCTCTGCCTGCATGGATTGGATGGACATGTATTCTGATTAGAGTATTTCTGTCAATTAAAACTCTCTGAGTGAATCCTCCTCCGGCTTAGGAAGTTCAAGAAGATAGTGATGAAGTTCAAGAAGAGGAAGAGGAAATTTATGAAGATGGCAGTGCAGAGGTACTGATTAACTCATAATATGCAGATAATCTCAAAACTTTGAAGAGATTGCCAGATTGCAATCCATTGTCAAAATCAGAGTCTAATTTATTTGAATAATTAGTTTTTTTTTTTGTTTTTGTTTTTAAAGCAGCTTTACGGGAAGCCATGATGTTATTATCATGTCTTTTTAGTTTCATAATATATTATAATATAGTAACTTGATATAGTTACTTTTTGAGATGATATAAACAAGCAGACAACTGAGATTCAATATATATCACTTTACGTGAGTGTACTGTATGTATGCAGATAAAGTTGGTCATTCTTAACTATCCAACTTTATATAAAGTGTCCAATGTAAATGAATATACCGTATAATGTAATTTTACACTTTTCAGATTTAAGTAATTTCTGTCTTTCTGTTTCTTTACCATGTTGTATTTTTGTGTTTGAATATATGTTTTCTTATGTATACTTTTTACAATCTGAAATGAATCGGTTACTTTATTGTTTAAATTGCTGACTAAATGATGGTTGCAGACTTTTGTACATTAGCTTCATTCCTTATTTCGGAGGGTGAAGTAAATAGTTGTAAGCCATATGTAGCTTTATTTATTTATTTATTTACATTTAGATACTCACCGCACAAAGAGACCCACAAGTTTGTTTGTTTTTTTTTACGTCATCTATAGAGAAGTCTGTAGAATCTTAGATATATGTTTAAATACCCACATTCTAACAAGATTCTCATCATACGCCATACTCTCAAAGGCCTGGCAGGCTGGGATCTCTCAAGTGCAGTGTAAACAAAAATGACAGTGATGTGTGATGTATTTACAGTGTAGGTCTTCTCAATTAAAGCTGTTATATATCGAGTGACCAGACAGGGGCGCCATAAATCTGTGTTTCTTCATTCGCGAATCGAGGATGTTACAGCTGCAGCTGGACATCTGTGTGTTTGAGCTACAGACAATGTGCAATACAATTACACACACTTTGGCTGGTTCTCAGTACATTTTACATTTTAGAATAGCTCATATTAGGTCATACGTGTTTTCATCTTTCTTCTAAGCTCTTTAAAACATTTGGATGTGGCGTTCATATTCTATGTAAAATGTATAAGACTATTCACCTGCATTAGCATCGTTGAATAAGTAGGTTGGAGAATTATGTCTTCCACCTTTTACAGTAAGTATTTAATCAGTGTTGTGAAGATGGCATACACTAATGAGTTGGACTGTGATGGATTTCCTGCAGGATATTAAAAGTGGAAAGACTACGGGGGTTGATTTTCAACCCTATACATTCTATGTCATTAATAAAAGCCATGATAATACTAATAATAAAACAAACAAAAAAAGTGCACTTTTAAGTGTACTTAACATTGCATGAGATGAAATCATATAGTTGCTGCATGCATTCGCTCCAAAACGCTTTTTGCACCAAGTGTTTCGTTTGAATAGGTCTATACACCACATAATGTCCTCGCAATTCAGTGCGCGTGAGTGGGCGAGTGGGGAAGCGCGAGAGGAAGGGTGAGGGAAGGAGGGGGTTCTCACACACACACACACACTTACAGCCGCACTGCTCTTCCCTGCTCGCGCCGCGTCGCTGGATTTCTTTCCTCACATCACTCCGTCTCGCATCTCGCCGTGTTTCATACTCGCGCCAAATAACAAGAAGAGCGGGAAAAGGTGACGCTGGACCTTCCGGAGACGCACAGAAAGAGAAGGAAACTCAACATCAACATCACCTTTCCAAGATGAGCGAGGTGAGTGGATGAATCACGGGGGTTGTCGATGCAGCAGACGCATCAGTGCCTGCAGGTGAGTCTCCTGTAGAGCTCTTCGTTGCCTCTCCTTACTGCTTTCGGGAAAGTATCTCGACAAGTGCGACGAAATGCACAAAAAAAAAAAACAGAATGTTTGATTCAAAAAGTCATCTTTAACACACGATATAGCAGCTGTCTTGCACTTTACATCCCTTTGCGCCTCCCCACCCCCATCCACCGCATCTCTGAAGCTGCATGCACTAAAGAGAAGCACCACATCTGACCAGAGCCGCCTCAGTAAAAGTGTGCGTTTCTTTCTCATTTTCCCGCGCAATAAGAATAAACAACTTTTTTTTTTAATTCAGCTTTACGGGAAGCCATGATGTTATTATCATGTCTTTTTAGTTTCATAATATATTATAATATAGTAACTTGATATAGTTACTTTTTGAGATGATATAAACAAGCAGACAACTGAGATTCAATATATATCACTTTACGTGAGTGTACTGTATGTATGCAGATAAAGTTGGTCATTCTTAACTATCCAACTTTATATAAAGTGTCCAATGTAAATGAATATACCGTATAATGTAATTTTACACTTTTCAGATTTAAGTAATTTCTGTCTTTCTGTTTCTTTACCATGTTGTATTTTTGTGTTTGAATATATGTTTTCTTATGTATACTTTTTACAATCTGAAATGAATCGGTTACTTTATTGTTTAAATTGCTGACTAAATGATGGTTGCAGACTTTTGTACATTAGCTTCATTCCTTATTTCGGAGGGTGAAGTAAATAGTTGTAAGCCATATGTAGCTTTATTTATTTATTTATTTACATTTAGATACTCACCGCACAAAGAGACCCACAAGTTTGTTTGTTTTTTTTTACGTCATCTATAGAGAAGTCTGTAGAATCTTAGATATATGTTTAAATACCCACATTCTAACAAGATTCTCATCATACGCCATACTCTCAAAGGCCTGGCAGGCTGGGATCTCTCAAGTGCAGTGTAAACAAAAATGACAGTGATGTGTGATGTATTTACAGTGTAGGTCTTCTCAATTAAAGCTGTTATATATCGAGTGACCAGACAGGGGCGCCATAAATCTGTGTTTCTTCATTCGCGAATCGAGGATGTTACAGCTGCAGCTGGACATCTGTGTGTTTGAGCTACAGACAATGTGCAATACAATTACACACACTTTGGCTGGTTCTCAGTACATTTTACATTTTAGAATAGCTCATATTAGGTCATACGTGTTTTCATCTTTCTTCTAAGCTCTTTAAAACATTTGGATGTGGCGTTCATATTCTATGTAAAATGTATAAGACTATTCACCTGCATTAGCATCGTTGAATAAGTAGGTTGGAGAATTATGTCTTCCACCTTTTACAGTAAGTATTTAATCAGTGTTGTGAAGATGGCATACACTAATGAGTTGGACTGTGATGGATTTCCTGCAGGATATTAAAAGTGGAAAGACTACGGGGGTTGATTTTCAACCCTATACATTCTATGTCATTAATAAAAGCCATGATAATACTAATAATAAAACAAACAAAAAAAGTGCACTTTTAAGTGTACTTAACATTGCATGAGATGAAATCATATAGTTGCTGCATGCATTCGCTCCAAAACGCTTTTTGCACCAAGTGTTTCGTTTGAATAGGTCTATACACCACATAATGTCCTCGCAATTCAGTGCGCGTGAGTGGGCGAGTGGGGAAGCGCGAGAGGAAGGGTGAGGGAAGGAGGGGGTTCTCACACACACACACACACTTACAGCCGCACTGCTCTTCCCTGCTCGCGCCGCGTCGCTGGATTTCTTTCCTCACATCACTCCGTCTCGCATCTCGCCGTGTTTCATACTCGCGCCAAATAACAAGAAGAGCGGGAAAAGGTGACGCTGGACCTTCCGGAGACGCACAGAAAGAGAAGGAAACTCAACATCAACATCACCTTTCCAAGATGAGCGAGGTGAGTGGATGAATCACGGGGGTTGTCGATGCAGCAGACGCATCAGTGCCTGCAGGTGAGTCTCCTGTAGAGCTCTTCGTTGCCTCTCCTTACTGCTTTCGGGAAAGTATCTCGACAAGTGCGACGAAATGCACAAAAAAAAAAAACAGAATGTTTGATTCAAAAAGTCATCTTTAACACACGATATAGCAGCTGTCTTGCACTTTACATCCCTTTGCGCCTCCCCACCCCCATCCACCGCATCTCTGAAGCTGCATGCACTAAAGAGAAGCACCACATCTGACCAGAGCCGCCTCAGTAAAAGTGTGCGTTTCTTTCTCATTTTCCCGCGCAATAAGAATAAACAACTTTTTTTTTTAATTCATCATTACTCGAGAAAACAAGTTTTTTTTTTTTTTTTTTACATTTCATTAATTGTATTTATTTATAAAGGACAAGTGGGAGATTTTGGGGGAGATACTCTATTCTATTTTGAAAATATTACAAATTTTGTAATGCGTCGAAATTTTGACGTTACCGCTGATGCATTAGTTTGGGGGGGGAAAAGTTGGTATAAATTAAACAATCTCTCTCATTATGGCATTTTGCAAACTCATTTTATACATTTAGATTTAAATATCACACAGTGGTAAGATCATTGGTATACAAGTTGTTTCTTCCTTACCTGTTATTTCCCTTAGCAACAGGGCCAACACTATCTCAGAATATCCCGCGCAATTTCCCGCCAGTATAATGGTGCCTTGCGTTATT
The DNA here is from genome assembly GCF_001515605.1 of Sinocyclocheilus anshuiensis. Classification (NCBI taxonomy): domain Eukaryota; kingdom Metazoa; phylum Chordata; class Actinopteri; order Cypriniformes; family Cyprinidae; genus Sinocyclocheilus; species Sinocyclocheilus anshuiensis. The sequence continues at coordinate 176,919 of NW_015547669.1, read as the reverse complement.
ATTAACATTAAACACAAGAAACTCTCAGATTGCACATTTAACGATACATTTAGTAGAAGGTTAAATTAAATTTCATTAGTCCATACTGGTATAGAAATATTTTCTAACAGTAGGCCTATTTGTTTCTTCTTTTTAAGGTATCCTGTATTAGTTGTGCATTGGTTTTATCCCCCCCAATGAGGGAATTTAACATTTAAAATAACTGTTTCATTCAGTATATTTTGTAGTTCAGTATAAATACAAAATATACTGAATGAACCAGTCAACATTACTCTGTTAGGTTAGACCAACATACACTGTATCTAAACTCACAGCTCTTGCGTATCAAGCGTAATTCTCCTTTCCATGACTGAATTTAGATGACTTAAAAAGTATCTTGTAGAATGTGGTTTATAGACTCTGTTCATGTGAGCACTTCTCATGACGAAGAGATGGAAATATAATAGGTTGCATTGATTACTCTTTTCTTTGAAATACTCCAGAGGTGTGTTGAAGGAGTTGGTGGTATTTTGACAACACAATCTGATCAGATCAACTAAACCATTCTGACTCATAACCCCTTGGCATTTCGTTTCATGAGTTCCCAACATGGCCGCATGGCTGTAAGATGACATTCTGACACTGGCTCAGAGCTATTTCTGATGGTCAGGTCAGGCACATGCGACATTGCTTAGGTGTATATGACCCAGAATGCTTTTGTCATCTCAGGAACAGATTCTCATGTGCGATGGATGCATGTTGTAAGACAATCCATGTTATGTAAAATGAGCAGAGTGGAAAAGTAGAAGAGAATAACCGAGATGACAGCGGGCACAAATCACTCCACAGATTCACTGGTCTGCAGTTTATTTAAGGATTGACCATGTAAAAAAAAAAAAAACAATGCCGGGTTATGTTTTCTTTTTTTTTTCTTTTATTGAACAATGCTAATGCTGATATCTAGAGAGCAGCTGATAAAACGCTTTGCCAAATAATATATTGCAAAATATGATATTAATATTTCAGAACATTTGAGTGAATTTCAAGTTCATATTTGTAAATATATTATGTAAAAAAAAATCTGAATTGCATCCTTCATCAGTAGAGATACATGTTTTTAACTTATTGTATCTATCTTTCAATAGATTGTTCATAAATTATTACAAAGTGACTAAAACAGCTTCATATAATGAAGCATTTGTGTTCAAAATTAAATGGAAGAAATTGAAAAAAAATATATGTTAAAATGATGTTAATGTTTATAATAGCTTAATACTTTCATGTCTTATAGTCGTATTTAGCAGATATAACTGGGCGATAATGTATGAATGAATGAATATATGATGAAACAACAAGCAGTTGAGAGCGGTTTATATTTGCTATATTATGCATATCCCTTTATGTGAGTGTACTGTATGCATCTTTTATAAAGATATTTATCCAACTTTACTCTATATATATACACTGAACAAAATTATAAACGCAACACTTTTGTTTTTGCCCCCATTTTTCATGAGCTGAACTCAAAGATCTAAGACTTTTTCTATGTACACAAAACACCTGTGCAATAATCATGCTGTCTAATCAGCATCTTGATATGCCACACCTGTGAGGTGGATGGATTATCTCGGCAAAGGAGAAGTGCTCACTAACACAGATTTAGACAGATTTGTGAACAATATTTGAGAGAAATAGGCCTTTTGTGTACATAGAAAAAGTCTTAGATCTTTGAGTTCAGCTCATGAAAAATGGGGGCAAAAACAAAAGTGTTGCGTTTATAATTTTGTTCAGTGTATACATATATATATATATATATATATATATATATATAAAGCTGTGTGATACCACAGCTTACATTTTGCAATGCTAAAAACAATCACACAGCTGAGATCTGATATATAGTATATATCGCTTTACATAAGTACATTGTATGCAGAAAAAGTAGGATGTCCTATATATATATATATATACAACTTTTAATAGATTGTTATTGCAATAATATAGTTTACATTTTTCAACACTGTAACAATCAAGCAGTTGATATTTGCCATAAAACACTCAAAACTAGGGATGTCCCGATCAGGTTTTGTTGTGCGCCCGATCCGACCCGAGTCATTGCATACTGAGTATCTGCTTATACTGAGTCCTGATCCGATATTTGTATTGTCCTAGTGCTTGGTGCACATTTCAAGTGCATTAAAGTTATTAAAATCAATCCAATATACTGAGGGATGTGCAGAAACTTTCACAGGGGCAGGGGCTCAAATGTAAAAAAGAGGCATCTATCATCATTAATATCCATCCGCACACACTGTATAAAGACATTGGTAGATGTAAACATGTTACAATGATAGATATTGTGAATGGGTGTATTAAAATGGGACTACTGATATAAACTTATTGTATTTTATATGTACAATAAGCAGATTAATTGCATTATAATGGGGAAAAAAGTTGAGATAAGGTTAGAAAGCATGAAGTTCGCGAATGCCAGAATGCCATTCTATTAGTCAAGTCCAAAGCAAGATGCATAGCAACGCATTATGACAACGACGTCTCAGATAGTTAAGTAAATAGTAAATAAATTACTGCAGAGTGATTCCTTACACAAATTGCACATCAAATACGCTAAACATGGAATGTTAAACGTGCTAGAACAGACCTCATTTTCTTTTCCTTTTAATGGCCGTAAACTGTTGAAAGTGCATAACGCCACCTATTGCACAACACTGGCATGACAGCTGACGAATCACCGGTGGATCGGGCTTAGGAGAGCTCGGGACATCCCTAGTAAAAACATAGTAATACACTAAATTTAGATCAGTTGAGTCATATCTGAAACTGTTGTAAAATATATAATAACATACAATGATTGTTGGAGAACCAAACTCTATTTTGTGCTGTGAGGAAGTTCTTTGCACTATTTGCACATGACTGGGTCGCGTCCCAAACAAGTCAAAGCGGTCCTGCCCACCACCACAGTATAAACGGCAGCCTCATACAGCACAATCTCATATAAACGGCCCACCACACGCTAAGCCCTAATAGAGACAATCAGAGAGAGAGAGCAAATGCGACATGCGGCGCAGAAACGTAAAGGGCCTGGAGGAAGAGCCACACACATGGAAACACTCGAGCTTCAACTTCAACTTCTGCAGGTTTCCCTGATCTCTCTCTCTTTCTCTTTCTCTTTCTCTCTTCCTCCCCTCTCAACCTACAGCAGCTCCCTGGGGCGGCACTTAAATGCTGCAATCTGTCTCTGTCTCACAGGCGTCTCTCTCTTTCTCTCTCTCTCTCGAAGGCACACTTTCTCTCCCACTCCATCCCTCCCTCCATCATTTCACCTGTTCTCCAACTGCAGTTCTTACAGAATGAAACAAGACAGATCTTTATTGCCGAATCAGCCGAGAGATGCAGAAAGAGAGTAAAGGGGAGGATGTGAAGAGAGAGTCAGTGAATGGACGCGAGGCAGGGTGCGAAGGCGTTAATTGCGTGGGCTGCTTTTCCGCTCCCGTCTTACTTTCACGCTGTCTGTGACCTTGCTTTTCCCTCCTCCGTCCCCTGAGATTTCTCTCTCCCTCTTCATTTAATTCATCTCGTCTTTCAGCCGCATTTCACCCCAAACACAGATGTCTGTTTCCTCTCTTTCTGCCTTGTGCGGTGCAGCCGCTCCATAGACGTCTCTTCCGCTGTCTTGCTTTTAAACGGGAAGGGAAAAGTGCCGAATAAACTCCCATCGCTCCAGGCAGAGGACGGGGGAAAGATAGAGGAGGTGAATAAAAACAAACGCATTAGAGGGCTTCACTGCTCCACTGCAAATCTCCATCCTACGGTGAACAGCTGCAGTCACATGACGTTACGGCAGCGTTGTTGCAATGTTGCTGAGACGTTGATGGGGATTGGCAACTACAACACTGACTCAGTCTCTGAGTTCCTGCTCCTTTTCTTGGTACATTTTGTTCCTGCCATGTTTTTCCTCTGCAAAATTGACAATGATGGCTTGAGAGTTCAGCTGGGCGACTACTAGATAATATTACCATGAGAAATGTATTGGTACTTTTCAGCCTTTTGATGACATTTGACATCTCAATGCTTATTTTATTATTTATTTATTTATTTTTTAAATCAGAGAAACCTAGTGTTGTGCAGTATGATATATCATTTATATATCAGACAACTATATTCTACTTACAATACAAAACTATATTCTACTTACAATATATATATATATATATATATATATATATTGCGTTGGCATGGTAGACTTTACAGCTGCCAAGAAGTTTTGCAACTTAAAGGGGTCATGAACTCAGAAACCAAAATTCCCTTGCTCTTTTGACATATAAGAGGTCATTGTACTATAAAACATCCTGTAACTTTCAGAACTCAACTTTCGCATTAGTCTAAAAACAGCGTATATTGAAGCCAGTCTGCCCAAATGACAGCTTGTGGAATGTATGAGTCTATGATGTAATCATAGTAATCAAATTGTGGATAAGCACCGCCTCCTCAAAAGAAGATCAATGCCTGCTTATACATCGCTGCCTGCTGCCTG
>NW_015547669.1:128881-172166 GCF_001515605.1 Sinocyclocheilus anshuiensis | reverse complement strand
GATTCTACATCACTGCCTGTTTAGCCCCGCCCACTGATTCTACATCACTGCCTGTTTAGCCCCGCCCACTGATTCTACATCACTGCCTGTTTAGCCCCGCCCACTGATTCTACATCACTGCCTGTTTAGCCCCGCCCACCGATTCTACATCACTGCCTCTTTAGCCCCACCCACCGTTTCTCACAGGTAGTGTTTAAGAGAGAGGCGAACGTGCAGGTCTATGCAGAAACCTAATGATAAAGATGGCTCTAAAGACAACAAGATGCTGTGCAGTGCCAAGTTGTGGAAAAACAGTCTTTGCATTGCCTTCTTTCTGATTCCATCATTAGGAAAGATTGGATGAATTTTATTTTTAATGAAGTTCCAGACCATGTCAGTAAGAACGCGGTGCTTCATTCACTTCATTTTTACCGCGGATTCGTTTACAAACAAGGCACAATTCATCGCGGGATTTTCAGAAAGATTGAAACTAAAAGACAATGCTGTGCCGACTATATTGGATCCGACAGTAATGTCGCAACACAAGTGTGAGTAACTGTTTTTATCACGTTATTATTATTACGTGATCACTATTGCTTTATCTGTTAAATAGATCGTTTGATATGTACTATTTATGCGTTTTAAACCTAAATCACTGCAGCGTTCATCTTTGAAGGACGTAGACTGTCACATATACACAACTGTTAGCCAATCACAGCAGTGGCATTTACTTCCGAGTCTACAATCCTCCACAGCTATTCAAACAGAGCTTTCTGATGAGGAGGTCGAAACAGGACAGAAAATAGTCTATTACTTCTAAAATATGTTTTTTGATGTAAAAATCTTTATAACATTATAAGTGGACCTCAGAGAACAGTACAAAATAATAAAAAAGGCAGTTAATGACCCCTTTATTAAAATGTAGAGTTCAACTGATTTGCGATTAGGTTGCTTGTATATCGGCTCATCCAATCAGATTTCTAACATTTTTATTTTTAATTTAAGTGTTTCATAATATAAAGCTGTTTTCAGCCTTGCTATTCATTTGGTATGATCTCCGATCTTTTGGTTTGTGTTCCAAATAAAAAATAAATGAGAGTAAGATCCTTTCATATAAACTTAGATGTATATCTTTCACTGGATTATACAAAAATGGTCATTACTACAGTACATGGATACACATGCTGTGATTCAAGCAAATATGATAAATACAAACTGAAATGTAGGCGACACTGATATGACTCATATGAACACAGTTGATAAAATGAGATCATTACGTATGTCTTTATATGTGTTTCTGTACGAACAAGCTTTGAAGTGTTCATATTACTGTAATCGTTCACTACAGATGATTCTATACGATCTTGCTTTCATAGGACTAACACATTGACCACCATAATACAAATGTATACTACGGGGCCGTTGAATGCTTGAATCTGATTGGCTGACGAACATTCTAATGTGTGCAAATATTTTCAGGGAAACGCAAGGCGAACGTAGTTCCAGGCAGCTCTTGACCGCATTACATGTCCATATCACTTCGCCAAATGATTTCAGTTATTTCAAAGGTCTTACAGCAGCAGTAACCAAAGCCTACAACGACACTAGCCAAACAAATAAACACAGTAAACAATAGGATAAAAACGACAGGTCATTTCCATGTTTTGCCACAAAATTATGTTTTATTATGCACGGAAAGCACATACTCTATTTCTCCTGCTCTCTCTCTTACAGATGCACACACACAGGGCCCGATGCAAGTGTTTTTTGCTAGTTTCAGCCCGACACAGTTATCATTTTCATGTCCTGCGCCACGTTGTTTAAATAGCAAATGCATTTGAGCCCATCTGTTCTCTCATGGGCATACGGGTCTGAAAACGAGGTGTGTTCAGGCGCATTGCTGGCGCGTTGCTATTTTGAGGCAAATGAAATAGACTGTGCCATTGACCAACTAAAACCTGGTCTAAAGTCAATGGCGCAGTATTTTTTTGTTATTGAAAGAGCTCGTTTGTAATATGTGCCTATAGGTGGGTCCACAACGCGTGTACACTCTGCTTATTACACACACAGGGATGCACAGCACACAAACATGCCAAATATTAAAAAATAAAGGATTACAATGTAAAAGATTATTATCGTGTTGGCTACATAAATATAAAAATGCCTACACATCATAATGGATAGTCATTGCATGTATCAGAATTTGGCTACCTCGCGCACAAGCAGATCCGTTTCCTCTCTGAGACGCATTCTGTCTTTGCGCTTGCAAATTCCACCATGTAAATAGCAAATCCACCATAGCGCAAGCGCAACTGGCTCTTAAAGGGAATTGGAGATGAGACTTTGATTGGTTTCAACCGACCGTTTTTCCCATCATCAAACTAGCAAAAGTGGATTCGGACACACCCTAAGTGCACCTGCGCCTTGCGCTTTAGACCATGCGCTTAGGTCGTTATAATAGGGCCCACACAGTTTGCACAAGTGCTAATGTTGTTAGCGCTTAGTTTCACTGTTAGTAGAGATGCTTTGGAATTAGTAACGGAGGCATTGGATGAGATGCGTAAGAAATTAATCCTACTCACAATAGCATTTTAAGTACAAAAACTGAATACCTTGAAATTTATCATTTGATCAATGTCTTGAGGTGTGGTAATTGTAGTACACGCTTAAAAATAAAGGTGCTTCACGGTGCCATAGAATAACCTTTTTTTGTCTAAATGGTTGCATAAAGAGCCTTTCTGTTTCACAAAAGGTTCTTTGGGGCAAAAGAAGATTATTCAGATTATAAAAAGGTAAGGCAAAGATGGTTCTTTAAAAAACCTTTGACTGAATGGTTCTTTATGGAACCAAAAATTCTTCTTCTAAGGCATCGGTTTTACACTCTTAAAAATAAAGGTGCTTCACGGTGCCATAGAATAACCTTTTTTTGTCTAAATGGTTGCATAAAGAGCCTTTCTGTTTCACAAAAGGTTCTTTGGGGCAAAAGAAGATTATTCAGATTATAAAAAGGTAAGACAAAGATGGTTCTTTAAAAAAAACCTTTGACTGAATGGTTCATGGAACCAAAAATTCTTCTTCTAAGGCATCGGTTTGAAGAACATTTTAAGCACCTTTATTTTTAAGTGTATAAGCGGAATAATTGACTCCGGGCCGTTGAATTTTTAGAAAAATAATGCACACCCGTTTCGCATCACCACCTCAGCTGTGCATTATTTCTCTAATAATTCTATGGCCCGGAGTGAATTATTCCTTACATATATGATGAAATATAAGTCCCTTTACACAACAGTATTCTTTTATAATGTACACTATAATGTTATTCTTTATCCAAAGATTATTTATCCTAATAAATGCACTTTTTGACTATTAATAAAGTAATAGTTTACAGTTATCATTTACACACATTCGTGTCATTCCAAACTGTAAGACTTTTTCTTCCATGAAACACAAAAAAAAAAACTTATCCCTTAAACAAACAAACAAATAAATGAATGCAGTTAGTGTAGTACACATGGAGTAAATTGGACGCAGTATAACAATGCTAAAAGCTGCACTTCTACTGCATCCGAAGTACCACACTTGTGCTTTGTGCAAAACTGCAGTAATACTGCACACAAATGACCAGACTAGCACTGCAAAAGTGTTTTATTTACCACATTTCAATCACAGTGATAAATGGCTGGATGCACTGCAAATTTTATGTAAACACTATTTTTTTTTACAGTTTACAAACAACTGCAACATAATCTGAAGTATTTCATATAACAAATTGCTGTCAGATATTGAAAGATGAACTAACAGTAAGAAATCGGTATATGAATGTGCCTAGCATTAAACACCTCAACATCAGCAACTCAAGACGTCTGGACAAACCATTAACTGGGAAACATTAGAGAGGCTGCATATAAATAATGTATATGTGTGAAAGAGTCACACACAGTTGCTGACCAGAATAGCATAGCTGCAATTTTAACTTTACAACAGCACTTAAGTGCAATTTGAAAACTGGCATATTTATCAGTAACTGCAACGCAGATATAAAAACCTGCTGTAATATTGCATTTGTTCTGCATTTGAGAGTTACACTTCATAAGTTAATTATACTTAACTTACTGGTTGGGAATACTGCCATAAACTGCAAATGTCATAAATGTACCACACAGTCCTACAGTATTTGCACTGTATAGTGAACTGCAGTTAGATTATGGGGGAGGCAAATGAGTGTGCTGCAGTTACACAGCAGACTACAAGTATTTATGTACTAGAATTTAAAAGCCTTGTAAGTACTGCAGTAGAGTTTATTATTGAGCAGTAAGGCATCAGTGGACAATGCAAAACTGCACTTTTTACAATAATACAGCAGTTTATTTTGTAAGAGGACGTTTAGCATGTTAACACAGATTTAAACACACACACACATATATATATATATACAGTGAAGGCACACAGTGACCAGGGTTAGGGCTATATTCCAACTCTTCTGAAACATACAGTAGCTTTATGTTATAAACAGACTGAAATTTAAGTTATTCACAGAGATAAATTGTCTTGTTCCTCACGCAAAGCTATCATATATTCTTAGATATCTGTCAAATTGACTACAGTGCACAAGCGGTGGTGGTCAGTGGTCTTTTAAAGATATCAAGGGGATACACATTTTGTTTTCTGTTAATTAATAATACCCATAAAGATTACCAGAAACTCATTTAGTTGGTTTATGCAGCTAAACCTCATTATTTCCCATGAAAATGATAAAATACAAGTCAAGTCAAATAGCGCTTTTCGCAATACACATTGTTTCAAAGCAGCTTTACAGAAATGTATGTTAATGTTTGTAATATCTTCATGCTTTATAGTTGCATTTAGCAGATTGTTGCTGGAAAAACACACAGAAAAAGCTTCAATTAAACACCAAATATGCATCCTTTACTCTTCATTATGTTGCATTAGTGGTAAAAAAAAAAAAAACCGCTTCCTGTCTTTGTCAAGAAGTGAAAAATAAAATGAAAATATGAACGTTTGAGTTCATTTCATTCCGAACAAAATCACTTTCAACGCACACGTGTCGTAATTATGCCAAACTCATAAGTAGGAACCTCTCAGGAGGACTGAGCAGCATTACACTGTCAGTAAAGCACATCTTTATAAGACTGTATGGGCTGTGTGTTCACTGAATCCTACTATTACGGTGCTTTTTAAAGTTTGACATCCTCTGGTCACTGCATGCTTTTGTTATGGAAAAGAGCAGCTTCAGTCACATGGGTTTAAAGTGACATAAGGGCGAATAAATGATAATAGAGTGTGAACTATCCCTTTAAACATCCTCCGCAGGCCTGGTTTGCAATCAAGTTATTGATTTTATGTAAAAATGTTTCGCAGGACCTACATCACTGTTGAGCAAAGGGCAACACTTGGGAGCGTTCGCAGTTTTGATCTCAAACAAGGGCGTGTTGCCCAAAGCAGACAGTAAATGGCCGGCGTGTGTCTGACCTTCTCTCTCTGTCTCTCTGCCCTCCAGCGTGGACACACAGGGGAGGCCAACAGCAGCCAAACATCCGCCACAGACAACAAAGGTCTGTCTGCCTCTCCACACGTCTCCCACATTCACAGTGAAACACTGGGACATTGTATCAAACACACTGTCATTGTGCATTCCAGCTGTAATTTAAACTCTATTTACTTTTCAATTACCCAGTGATTATTAGTGGGGTTCCACAGCATCATTAAAGCCAGTTTTGCATAGGCACTTGTGTTAAAATATACAATAGTGTCATTTTTGCCCTTGTGAAAAGAAGCATGCTTAACTGCTTTGACTGTGCACTTGTAGTGCACATCAACTATTTAAAATATATATATTTAAAAAAAAAAAATACTGTACGTGTAGGTAATATAAAGTTACTATAATATAAAAGCCACTTAAGTGACTTAAAAGAAGACACTTTCATGACTTTCCTTAAACACTCAAGTACACATTTAAAAAGTGCACTTTATAATAATGTCAGATTAAGTTTTATTTAAAATGTTGAATGTTATGTTGTAATCTTTTTCTTGTGTGTTAAAGAAGTACACTTATTTTTGTGTTGAAATACTAAGGTACTTGTAGCATACTTCTAATACTAGTAAGGACTTTTAATTTAAACGGTAGTGTGTTATCCAATATTAGATTTTAAAAGTGAATATATTTGAAATATACTAAATTGCAACTTCATCATTACAAATATATTTAAATGCAGGACAAGTTTCAATTGGAAAGTCGTTAAAGTATTTTTAGTTTATCATAAATGCCTGTCAGTACATTCAGCAGTACTTTAACCATATTTCAATGACAATCGAAGTAATTATGAAATTATATATAAAATGTACTTAGATGTGAGTGTAATGTTTTTATATACTTAATTGCATGTTAATTGAAAGTCTATTATTGTTTAAATTTACATTGAACACACTTAAGTAAAACCTAAGTATATTATTTCCATAGTAAGTATGCTAAAGTTTACTTCTTTTTCGCAAGGGTTTTTTGATGAGTCGATTCACACGCTGGTTTGGTCATTGTGTTCTAGAAAAGGCATCTGACTCTGCAGGAAAACCTGAGCAGGAGGAAGAGGTCGATATCGACCTGGAAGCCCCGGAGACAGAGAAAGCAGCCCTCGCCATCCAGAACCAGTTCAGACGCTTTCAAAAGAAGAAGAAGTAGAGATACTTGAACAATTAGGACATCTTGCACATGCTTTAGGAAGAAAATGTGAGGAGGGGTAGAAAGCAAGAGAAAGAGAGAGAAGCATAACTTAATCGAGCATGAAACGTATATGGTCTCCCCTCTGCTGCTCCTAAAGCCACATATCTACCCCCCAAATCCCAAAAAACCTCCTCTTTAACTTCCCCGCTTTATCTCCGTCCCATATGAGAAGCCATTCTGAGAAAAACAATCTTCTTCTTTCACACATAGAGTAAGCACAGCACACGACAGTCGCTTCAGAAAAGCACAGTGCACACGTCCACCTCACATCTTCTCTTGTCTCTTCTTTCCATTTCTCTCTGTGGTTTTGAGTGTAGCATGGGACTAAATCTCATGTTTGGTTTGGTGTCAGTCGATGGAAACCGTGCGTCAGCCGGGACTTGACTCCCAGGGTGGTCAAAACGGTGACAACTTACAAACATTAGCACAATTGAGTAGTCCAGACAAGCGCCTACCGCCTGTTCTAGTCAAAATAACCTTAACCTGAAAGGTATGCAATTTCCTTACCAACCTGAATTATTGATGCACTTGCGGTCAGCGCATAGAATCGAGAGACAACAAGAGCCAAGAGGACCTGGAAGAAAACAGGATGCACTGCTTCAAAAAGTGTCTACACAGAAGGATAAAAGCTGCAGCCAATGGAAGAGATGCCTAAATACGATGTATTCGTTGGCAAGAAACTTTGCCCTCGTCCTTTTAATCAATCCCGTTCTCCCTGTGAAATCTGATCAGAATAGTACGTAGAGCGAGTGCCACTGGCCACTGAAATGAAATCATCGATCAGTTTAGCCAGTCATTGGACAGGATCAGGATACGCTATCGTGTTGCAGCAGTGGTAACGTGAGCCGAGGCACATACAGAGTATTGACTGACTGCGCTTCCCAACACACAACCACAGATTTAAAGACGCTGGAGAGATCAGACAAGAGAAACACGTGTAAGATGTGAGGAGGAAACAAAAACGCACAAGATTGTTCGCCATGAATAGTAACTCCAAATCCCCAGTGCACAACTTCCGGGCATTCACACTTTTCCTCGCATTAAAATCTGCATGTGGCACACTGACCTGCTCTGAAAAGCCAGGCCTGTATCTACGCTTCAGTCTCTTGTCTCAAACTAATTAATGCTCTATTAATTATTATTGGAATGTGACCTCTTTTTCTATTTAAAGGAGAAAATCTCTTTGCTAAGACTCAGCTTTGAATGAAAGTTACCTTCATAAACCAATGGGCAAATTTACATAGTCAAAATTCTGCTGCACCATTTATGGTCAAATGCAAAAAAAAACAAATTCGACCCCAACCCCATTGGTTTTTCCTTTCGTTTCTACCTCTCATTAACTCTTTGTACCCACAAGACCGCTTTCATTTGTCCCTCTGTCGTTTTTTTATGGCACATTTTAAGTATGGCCTCATTCTGCTTCCCCTGAAGGCTTTTCAATCCTCAATCTCTCTTGTATTGCATGTCAACTACGCTGGGATTTCGAAGCCTGTTTTAGAGTTTGATGGAATATATGACGGAGCAGCTGTGGTCCATACTGATGTCATAGATACTGTATTACAACTAGAACATAATATCATTCGACATAGTGACAAAATGAATAGGGTACTGTAAATTGAAAGCATGCAGCTGTATATCTAAAACACGATATTTCTTGGTTCCATTCAACAGCTTTGATTCTATCCTGCACTTGAGTGATTGACATCGGTCTTGTTCCAATTCTTCAGCTGTCTGCTTTCTCCTTCTCGCCCTTCATTGCAAGCTAATCCGGTTAAGGGCTCAGAAATGAGGCGTGATAGAATTTGGCTCACCGAGAAAATAACCTCTCCATTCATTGAGCGTGTAGTACTACAGCCACATTTTGCATGTTTCTAAACCTTTCCAGTGAGCTGAGGGTTAGAGAAGGGATCGTTGGGGAAACGTTTTTTTTAAATCTGCTGGAACCTTTAGCAATAATGGCGATGCTACGAGAGACAAGAGCATCTCCAAGTGCCGGAGACACTGACAGACCTCCGCATCCACTGCAGGGAATCCACCGAAGTCAAGAATCGCCATCAAATGCATCCCGAACCCAGCCTTGCTTATCTGCTAACCTCTTTAAACAAACCAGGTTGCATCATTCTCTGTCGTATTGCTTGTATGCTTTACTCACTGGGCTGGACATCAGATTGAACAAGATAGACGTCAGTCACACTGTAATCTGCCCTCGTTAGTCCTGTTTGAATTCGACTGAGAATCCATCATTTTGTTATTTTATAACTCTGGTTCACATTGAGGTGCTCAAGGGTGTGGATTGGAAATGTTGGGGTTTACAGTATGTTACTGCTTTTTCTGTGTGTCCTAGAGAAGAAATGTGGAAATGCTTGTGACAAATCATCTTTTCGAGGTGCAGAACCCTGTATTTTCTGTTTTAAACTACTGTACTCTATGTGTGGAGGAGTGAGAGATACAGCGCTCAAACAGCCCTCTGTTCTTGTAACTCTACACAATTAAAACTTGCTGCAACTTGCTTAAGAAAACCTCAACCATGGTTGTTTTGTGTTCTTCTTGTATGATCATTTGTCTGTTTTAACCCTACCCTTAAAATACTTGCAGCTGTTGGAACTTTCCACGATCAAATCTCGCAACTCTGTTGATTGCATTAAGTCTCCCCTGCTAAACGTCCTTAAGTTTGGGGAACTTTGAAAGACACATCACTGGATCCTTTCTACAGAGTAGAGTAAAGACAAGTTCATATTTTTATTGCTTCTCTATCCATTCTCAAAACCGCTTGTCCTATGTAAGGTAACTTGCCCAGTCAAACACAGGGATTGTGGGGGAAAATGGAGCAAACTTAACACAAAAATGCCTCTTGGCTTGTGGTTTCTAATCAGGGACCCACTTGTTCTGAGGCTTTGACATTGCAACCCATTGGCCCACTCGTTTCCCAGTTTCCCACTTTTTACTTTAAATTGTCAACTTCCTAGTGAGGTGTATAAACAGCATTCTCTGAAGGTGAAAAGCCTTTTGCTGAATCTAAAAAATGAACAAAAATATGACTTTTGAAGACCTTGTGTAAAGTGCCAACGATGGATAATTAAGGTGGCTGTAAAAAAAAAATGCAGGTCAGAGAATAAATACATTTATTACCCATGGCACTCACATGTTGGAACGCTGACCTCATTAATCCATGTTATGATGTCCTTGCGCTAAAATGTTCCCCTCTGTCTTCTCCCATCTGTGCATTTTCTTTCATACTGATCCGAGGACAGCTTTTTGTTCCCTATATCAGTTACCTGTGCGATCCAAACAGGGGAAGTTGGTCCAAGATCAGTGTTGAAGGAAAACATCCTCCCAGTTTGTGTAGTTATCCCCAGAGGAGGTTTGTTTCCGTCTCTCTGTCCCCTGAGTCAGTCTGTGTGGCTTCACGGCTGATGAGTATAGACTTCAGCTTCATTAGCTGCTGTCTCTAGAGTGCAGGAGCCCATCAGCAGCCGCCTCGGGTCTCTGTGTAATCTCCCAAAAGTAGCACGTGGGAAGAGACAGAACACTACTGGGTAACAGTATGGAAACTGATGCGCAACACCTAGGAAGCTGGGGACAAACAGAGCGGTTACACTTTCCTGGATGCTGACAACTGTAAACAAATGAAACTGGTGATTCTCCAGAATTTAAACACACAATTCATTCAAAAACTAGATTTAAACCCTTTGAAAACAGTCTTAAGTAGATATTGGTGGAGTGCAGTGTAGTAGTGCACTAAAGCGAAAAACATTCATGAAAACGATGATGCAATAAAATGAGCCATGAGACCCCTCCAGATGGCCCTTACGGCTATCATACGGAAATTAAACGTGCCGTAACACCGTATCACATTCATAAACGCAAACTAAGAGACGCTGCTCTCCTACAACGTGCACCAGTGTGTGAAGAGAGAGCACAGCGTCAACAGACTGAGACAAGCTGTTTGAAAGGTAAAATATGGTAAGATTAGAACGTCAATCTGTGGTGGAGAACTGCCCAGTGATCAGTGACAGTGAGAAAAATGGAAACAGACGTGATAATGACCTCGATTTGGAATCGAGCTTTCATAATAAGGCCTGAAAACAGCTTTCCATTCATCTCAATTGCTGGGTTTGCATCCAAAGGTGCAAATTTAACTTGTGAACAAAACTGGAATATCGCATAAAACATTCACGAATAAGCACTGATTCCATCCAATGTTTCATTGCATTTCAGAATGACCATAACGAATGCTGTGCAACGAGATCAGTCTGGTTAGTCAGGTTATGCCATACCATCGCGCAAATCACACAACGTTTTTTGATGCGCATGGAGGAATTTATTTGGCAAACGGGTTTCCATCTCCAATTATTCGCATGACACAAGTCAAAAAACACCTCAAGTGAGCATATTAACTTTTTTTTGCAAATTAAGGGATTTTCTCATAAGATTGGGTTGAAAAGAACCTGATTGAGCCTCGAGGTTTCGCAATAAAACAGAAAACGGTTTCTTGTCCGTATTATGTTAGGAATCCCTCTTTTCACCAGCAGGTTTTCTGTACAGTTTAGAGTATCTGTGTGACTCAACATTATGTCATGGGGGCGTCGGGGCCCGGGCTGAAATGCAGGCTTAACTATTACTTATGACTTATTTGAAATCTGGGCTGTATGTTCTTTTCTGGGCTCATAGTGTGTGGGGGTGAAAAAGAGAGAGAGGGGGGAGGAGAAATGAGGGGACATAATGGGTCGTGTGTAAGTGTACACCTAAAGAATACATCGACACAGGATCTGAGGGGAAGAAAATGTGTGTGTGTGCGCGATTGCAGCAGCGGCGTAAAGTGCTGTTACGCGGGGGTGGAGAGACAGAGGGAGAACATATGTGTGGGGGTGAAAAAGAGAGAGAGGGGGGAGGAGAAATGAGGGGACATAATGGGTCGTGTGTAAGTGTACACCTAAAGAATACATCGACACAGGATCTGAGGGGAAGAAAATGTGTGTGTGTGTGCGCGATTGCAGCAGCGGCGTAAAGTGCTGTTACGCGGGGGTAGAGAGACAGAGGGAGAACATAAGAGAGAGAACAGAGCTTCTAATAATAACCCTGAGAGGGAACGCAATGATTGAGGCACTGAACACAGGGACAGAAGAGAATAAGACAGAAAATTAAACGTAGGCTGGAGTGAGTAGATCAGCGAGAAAGACTTTAGGGTAAATGGAGATTGGAATCAAACATGGCTGATGAAGTGAAAAGAGGATCAGATGTGGAATTATGTTTATGAAACATGTATTTCAGAGCTCTTCTGTTCATGTTCACATCTTCACAGTATCTTTCATGCCTAGCAGGGCTGTATTTGTCCATCAACAGCAGTGAACACGCCTCAAAACTAACTCAGAAGACTCCAGATGAGGATGTGTTTGAACACTGGTCAGGTGTGTGTGTGTGTACTGTCAGGGCACTAAAACATTTAGAGGATTGCGGCAATGCTGTGACGGGAACAGAGATAGCGGAGTGCTGCCCTCCTCTGGTGTGATGAAGGTTAAACCTCCTCCTCACCCTCAAGACTGTCAGGAACATCTGGAAAAAAAACAAACAAACAAAACCATCTGGGATTGTATCTGATATACACTCAACAAAAAAGAAAAGATACTTGAATCTCCATAAATTTGTGTACGGTAAATTTACATATGTACAACACTGTTCAAAAGTTTGGGCTCAAGAAATAAGTACTTTTATTTTGTGGTGATGATGATGATGCATTAAATTGATCAAAAGTGTCAGTAAAGACATTTATAATGTTACAAAAGATTTCCATTTCAAATAAATTCTATATATTTCTATATAATTATATATAACCTATAGGGTTTTACTTAAGTAATACATTTCTACTGTATTTTTCATAAAAATAGTATATATAAAAATCCAATAACATTTTATGCAAAGTGATCATAGCACACTTTTAAGCAATGCAATTATAAAACACTTCTGGTACTTTATTTGACTACACTTTAAATCAATTTAAGTGTTAGTGCTAATTAGTGTATTTATATTAATGTACTTAAGTAGCACAGTTGAGAAAATGTACTTATAACTATTACATTGATATATTTTAAATCAAATCAATTTATTTTAAACTTAGGATAACTATATAAAAGTGTACTGACATTTAACTAATTTTGAAATAATTCAAAGCACACTTTTTTCAAGAAATACACTAATAAAATCAGAATATTTTTGTGGTAGTATACCTTATTTCAATGCACTAAAAATCTATTTTAATACCAGTGGTATTTAGTATAATTTTGCAATTGTACTGAAGTACTACTGAAGTGGAAATATACTTTTAATTAGTTTATTTATAGTGTATAACTTTTATAATTTTATTTAGCACAAAAAATAAGAATGCACTACAAATGTACAAGTATTTTAGTGCATTCAATTACACTTAATTTTTTGCCTGGGACTGGATTAATGATGTTGCAAATTTATCTTTGATCACAGCAATAAATTACATTTTACAACATATTCACATTAAAAAAAAAAAACTTTTTTTTTAAATAGTAATAATATTTCACATTATTTCACAGCCTTGGTGAGCAGAAGAGACTTCTTTCTAAAACATTAAAAACAGATATGCATTGCAATGTTTTATATATATGACTGACCATTTAAATCAATGATTATGGGGAGTGGCTCAAACAGTAAATGGGAATTTTTAAACACTGCTATTAGAGGTCTTTTATACGGCATTGTGCTACAGCACTAACAAACCCATACGCACTTGTATTCTGGAAATAAGCCAAGCTGGTCAGCAGGGGACAGTTGTTACACTGTATATCACAGTATGCATTCTGTAGGATTTCTAATTAGACATTGAAAAGAGCAGCCATGAAAATATCTTTCATGCTTTTGGGGCCAAGTGGGATTCTGTGAAATTGCTTGTGGTACCAATTTATGTCACTATGGGCAAATGCGCAAACCACTTATAGTCACACCCTGCATGATCTTCAGCCTATAATAATAAAAGTATCTTGCAACATTACACAACATGTAATTTAAACACTATAACCATAATAATAATCAGTCATCAGTAATCATATAGTGACTTGCACAAACTGTTCTGTGTGTTCATCAAAGTTGACCTTTAAAAAAACTAAACGTGAGTTTAAAATACAGGCTTTATTTAAGTCAGCGACAAACGCTGAAGCTCCGGTCACAGGTGTTTGAAGACACACCCACAGCAAACAGAGAAAGAGTGTGAGAACAGGTTTTATTCTCGCACACCCTTCACAGGCCTTGAGGACTTTCAAGGAAACTACGAGAAGATCCTTCATCATGCAGTGTAAGTCATCTCTGTTTATTCAACCTACACAAAGTCTCTTCTCGGTTTATCATTCTATATTGCAGTAAATGAGCAACTGAATGGGGGTTGTTCCTGACAAACATTAAGCAAATCAAAGCAGGTAGTTACTCTATGATTATGCTGTTAGTGTTTGTTGCTTACTTGGATGAAGCCACATGTACTGCCCTTGGGAAAAAAATATTGAATGTGCACTTATTAAAAAAAAAATGTATTGGCAGATAATATTAGTGAAATAAAAGGCCGCTTAAGTGCACTTAGAGACACTTTGCTGAGAATGTTTTTTTAACAAACTTAAGTACACTTTGAAAAAATCATTGTCCCTTTGTCATGCTTCAAAGAAGTACACTTATTTTAATGTTTTGTCTAACATATAAAGCACATTATTATAATTTTAACTGTAGTGTTATGCAATATTAAGTTAATATTCTAAATGTACTTAATTGCAACATCATTGCACAACTTGCATTTACAAATATATTAAAAAAAATACATGACACAAGTTTCAACAGAAATGGCATTACATTTTAGTCTATAAAGATATAAAGATGCACTTAAGTCCTACTTAAGTATGTCAGAAGTTTGAGTTTTTGTATTTATTTGGACACGAGTAAAAGAGCAAGACAGGAACAGACGGTTGTTTGGATTTGAATGTTGCCGAAGCCAAAGAAAAGCCTGTTGAACAGCATTCCTGAGATGACATGGTGACGTCTGCGTTGTGCTGTTTGCACGTCCTTCACACATTTGATAAGAAACTGTGACTTTGAGCTTATATAAGCTGTAAATCTGCTGTCTCACTTACTGCTGTTAGTGACCATGGCTGGTGAATCAGGACGGATCCATTGGTCTTGTCAACCTGTTGCAGTTTTGTTTATTATATAACCTTTACATAATTCTTTTTTTGAAAGCTTCAGTATTTTCCACTAACTATGAACTTACAAATTTGTTGTGTGAAGGGAATGTTTGAAACTTTTTAGTAGGAGTGTCTCATCCAAAGGCACTTTTGTCAGGCTGAGTGCTAGGAACACGGGTTTGAGTGCCTTGTTTAGTAGTACTTCGTTAGGGATGTAAACACATCAGTCTCAAAAAAAAAAAAAAATCTTCAATGGCTGACTCCTAAAATGTTGCATTTTCCCTTCCAATCTAGACTATAACTCTCCAGTGAACCTCCACTCTTTATTCCAACACAGCAATTTACAAAAAAAAACAAAAATCTTCTCACAATCTGGAAGCTGAAGTGATTTGCTGAAGGAGACAAGAGCGCCCGAGAGCTCGAGTAACTCTTCAGACTCACCTGAAACTAAACATGTGACCTTTGTGTTAACAGCCCACACGCTTAACACCTACGCTAACACTCCCGATGTAATGCCAGGCCTTTCATTATGTTCTGATACCTTCACATTCGCCTGGAGAGATTCGCTTTATTCACTATCAAGTGTCATTTATCTTGTTGTTTGTTTTTGTGAATGTTATTAGGGTATGCTATTTTTCCAGTATATGTTATGGTTTTGTCTTGGATTCTTGTTCAGTGATGGGTGTTCCCGAAAGTCGGAAGTTTGAATAGCAGGAGGGACCAAGTCTTTGATTTAATAGCTATGTTTCCATTCACATATACCATATATATAAAGCAAATTTTGGAGTATTGCATAAAAAAAAGCTCTGGGTGAAAGCCCCAAGATGTGCATAAAATCTTTATACTTTATTCATGGATACTTTGCAAAAGTAAATATTTTGTTGTTGTAAATATTGTGTTATTTCTCTTGAACACTCTGGATGGAAACATTGCTTTATTCACAAAAGTGTTATGCAATATTCAATTTTTTCCCACAAGTTGCATTTGGATGGAAACATAACTAATGATTCGTAGAGATGTTGGTACGCAAATGAAAAGTAGCCTGAATTTATTTTGTTTGCAAGTTTCAAAATCCAAGGCATGGCCTGCATTTGCATATGTATGCAATCAACTAAAAGCATGCATTTCTAGTGATGGGAAAGCACATACATCTGAGTAGCTGTTTACATACACCCAGGTAACCCGTTAGTTATCAGATTAATGGACTGAAAAGCCTTGTAAACAGCTCAGTCGATTGGACTGAGCAATTCCAATTGATCGAATTGATGAAAGGAATGAGATATAGACCTGCAATAATCCAATCAATAGGAAAAAATAAGCATGTAAACACTTGAATCCAATTATCCTCTCAATTGCAATTACATGTGCAGTGCTGTGATGCACGTTTACATACATTTTACAGCTCTCTGAGATATCGAAAAACAAAACTGACACGTCATCAAAAATGGCAATTATACTTCAAAATTGGATTTAATTCATTCCAAATGATGAAAGTTAGTGCATGTTAACAACCCTCGTGTGTAGTGAGACAGAACTGCACAAACTGTTTCTTGAAACCACAACCTTCCGTCTTCCTGCTCTTTTGTCTTGCACTTTTTACTACCTCTAATATAATCACGTCTCTTTCTCCCTCAACCCTTCGCAGGCCCGCAGTCTCCGGTGCGAATCCTGTCGGAGGAGCAGTTCTCCTGCTCCATCTGTCTGGAGGTCTTCGTCGAGCCCGTCTCCACTCCCTGCGGCCACACTTTCTGTAAGGCCTGTCTGCAGGGCTTCTGGAATCACAGCAAGAAGTTCATGTGTCCCATGTGCAAGAAAGCCTTCTCCAGAAAACCAGAGCTCAGCGTCAACTGCGTGCTAGCCGAGATCGCCGAACAGTTCCAGGGTCTGTCGACGATGTCCTCGCTCGACTGGGGCAACGTCGAGTTCACGAATTCCCCACAGAAAGACGACGACTGGGGAGACTTCGCTAAAGCGGGAGACGTGCCCTGCGACGCCTGCATCGGCCGGAAGATGAAGGCCATGAAGTCGTGTCTGAGCTGCCCGGGTTCGTTTTGCGAAGCTCACTTGCGGCACCATAAGAAGGGGAAGGCGATGGGCTCACACAAGCTAGTGGAGCCCATACACAACCTCGAAGATAAGATGTGCAAGACACACAAGCGCCTCCTGGACACCTACTGCCGAAATGAACACGTGTGCGTGTGTAAGGAGTGCGCAGAGTCCTCGCATAAAGGCCACGACGTTGTCTCCACCGAACGAGAGTGGAAGAAAAAAACGGTGAGTTTTAACGCTTGTATTACATTAAAAATTTGTATGTTCTTTATGGTACTGAGCATGATTGGATTCAATACAACTCTCCAAAAGTCAGACTCTGAAAAACAACTATAACAACAAAAATATTAATATTTAACTGTAAAAACACAAAAGTATATTAGTGTTGGGCGATATGCTCAGTTGTCATATCGTCCTGTTGTCAGCCTGCGAGATCGCTGATACACAATATTATTGTGCTAGTTTATTTAATTTTGTATTTAGTTAGTTTCATTGCCAGAAAGTGAACCAACTCCAGCGTATCATGCATTTAATGCAACATAAGTGTCTTAAGTTGCATGAATGTAAATGTAAACACCCTCATAGCATAGTTGAGAAACAGACACAGCAAAATACATCAAAGAAACATTTTCATTTGGGTCTGGAAGCTGAATTTAAGAATAATAGTATGTCAAATTGACCCAAACATTATAATCGTAATAAATTACGAATGCACATTCCACAACAATGAAATATCCACACCTCACAGGCTTGTTCATGACCCTAAATGAAGACAAGTCACAACATTTAAAGGATAACATCATAGGGTTCAGACAACTCAAAAATCAAAATAGGTCAAACTAACCTGCTACGTAATCACTGAAATGCATTTTGGGAGCTTGGAAATTCAGGAAACGTGATTTGTGCATGTTATTGTTTGGTTCACAGAGTCAGCTGGGAAAGAAAATGTCAGAACTGAAACATCTGATCAAGGAGCGAGAAAAGAAACTGGAGGAGATCAAGCAGTCCATCAAAGTCCTCAAAGTGAGTTCGTTTATACTTTGTGATGCTTCTTTTCTCGGAAGGGCTGAGCAATATTTGATAGTTTTTCTTTGATCAGTTCTATTAGGAATTACATGTTTTTGAATATATATTGCATATTACTTGGTGGTCTAAATTTCTGCCATTTGGACTTTTGCTAAAAAGCTACTTTTACAAGTCTTCAAACTTCAGAAAATCTTAGGACAATGCTAATCCAAAGTAACTAAATGCTTTTAATATGTAACGCATCAGCAACTCATAATGGATGCTAAATTGCAAACTGCAATTGCTGCTTGCAGCTATATTTATCGTGCATGACAAAACAACACAAACAATGTGTCACAAACAATTTGATAGTTATCAATAATCATAAATAGTAATTATCTGCCATCTAAGTCTAAATAACTAAGGCAGAATCACGGACAAACAGGTATCAAAGTGTGATCTCAGTTATGTTCAAATCATTTATAAAAATATCCAGTAATCAAAAACAACTGAAAAAGTCCCAGTATAGACCCATGGTGAAAGCTGCCTCTACCTTAGAATGCTTTGTTGAGAATATCTGTTTACCTTTTGTTTCATCTGACAAAACCAGTAAGAGCACTGCAAATATTTGCCCATGCTGTCACACCCCTCTTTAGCTGAGAACATTTCCCTCCAAATGCTGAACAACACAAGCGATTCAGGATTAAAGGAAACAGAAAAGCCTTTTGTTTTGGACTGGAAATAAATATAAAACTTGAGTTACAGGAAGTATATTTGTCTTAAAGTGGAAACAGAGCTGACGTTTGTGACAAATATGACATCAGTATTGACAAATACCTCCAAAAACGGATAATTTCCATCTGTGATATTTTATCCTTCCTGTGAGATCGGATTCGGGTTTGTGTCAATGGCATGCAAGGTTAACGTGCCAGTGTTTTTTCCTGTTCAATAACTGTAAATAGAGCACAGGGCCATCTTGAGTCACATTTAAAAATACAAAGAGGATCCAATTACATAGAGGGTGGAGGGAAAGAACGACAGAATACCGGCAGAAATAACTCATATTAGACTCATTAATGCTTCATGATTACAGTAATTACTGTAGACAGAGATAAAGATGTCGGAGCAGGTATAGATGTACGGTGTGATGGCAGATGAGATTAACTGGAGGTGAAGTGTTTGAATCAACACAGTTCTTCAGCGAGTTTAAGCGGTTCAACCGATCTGTCCTGTCAAAACACTCGGCTGATATTCTGCATGCTCACGTTAACATGCGATCTCATGAGTTACGCTGCATGTGTTTGTCACGACCCTCTCTGGTCTCTGTCCTGGAAATGTTCTGTGCATTTTCACAAAAAACAAAAAAACAAAACAGAAAATCTTATCCACGTTGGTCTCAAAATCGCAGTTACCGTCATGATCCAGCAAAGATCACCTGTAGCACGATAGTGATGCTGTGTGGGATGTTTAGGATCGGATTGAGTTTTGCTCAAAGAAACTTAAAGATGCACTGCTAGAATGTTTAAATCTCTGATAAATGGTCTGTTATTTAAAAAGCAAAAGCAAAACAAATATCCATCAGGCTGAATTAAATGTAAACTGATGCCATACAATAGAAGGCAAAACATGAAGCTTTCAGCTGCTTTGCCACCTGACTACGAGAAGCTGAAGCAAATTCAGTTTCACTTTCATTTTTAGCAATACAAATATTAATAACAATAACAATATTAACATCACAGATGTGATATTTGTTATCATGCTATTTGTGGTTGTTTGTATGGCTGAATTTGAAAATCAGCAGTAAAACATTGGTAAATAAAGTCAGATTCCATAAAGTGCATTTGTATTTTTAAACATATTTAATTATCGCAGGTTTGCAAAGAGTATAGGGTTTGTTTCCCCTGTGCATGTTAATTTATTTTGAGGTATATATGATATGCATTGAGAGTACACAAAAAATAGTAAAAGTAACTGTATGCTTTGACAGTAAATGAGAACGAGGTCTCATTAAAATACAAATGCAAAAGAAAACTAAAAATAATAATAATAATATTAAATTTGATTTGTAATGAGATCCCATGGTGTTAATAGTTTTATAGGAATCCATTGTTTTTATACACCATAAACGTGTCATAACAGTAGTCAATACAACAATATACTGTACTGTATTCCAGGTCAAACAATAGCTTTATATGAGAACGAGACCCACATTTTATGGTGTTATTCACCTCTGCTGGAACTTTCAGATCTCATTCAGAGTCCTACATATTTTGATATGACCTCAGCATCGCTGAAGTCAAACCTGGTGCAACACGTCTTCACCAAGGAATATCTGTGTGTGAATGAGATGTGAGCAGTGCTGGAGAAAGTTACTTTTAAAAGTAATGCATTACAATATTGTGTCACTCCTTAAAAAGTAACTAATCACGTAACGTAATGTGTTACGTTACTTTCGAGTTACTTTTTAAATCTGGGCAGGGCTTGCTTGTTTGTTTTTAAAATAAAAAAAAGTTATTCTTTTACAAATATAAAAGCCCTTTCACACCAAATGTTAAATGAATACACCTCAGGCTGAAGGAAATGTAAATTCATGTCTGTACACTAGAGATATTTAATTATTGCAGGTTTGTATAATATTTGTGCAGTGAGATGAGTAAATGCATGTTGGCATTTAGTCTAGAACTATACAGTAACATCATGTTCACACACAATGCCTCTGCACTTACTCCCGATTTCTCTCAACATGGCAACACGAGAGCTGTCAGTAAATGCATGGGAAAACAAAGTAACTGGCATTGCTTATTTGAAAAAGTAACTCAGATATTTCCTTCTAAATTAAAAAATGTAATGTGTTACTTTACTAGTTACTTAAAAAAAGTAATCTGATTACGTAACTCGCGTTACTTGTAGTGCATTTTGGATTTGAGAGCAGCGGCATGTCAGTCACAGGCGAGCTGTATTAGTCGCTGTATGATAGACAGATGGAGTGTGTGAAGCCTGGCATCCTCTCTGTATTCAGGACAGCAGTCAGAGGGAGGTCGAGGAGAGCTGGGCGGTTTACGCGGAGCTGCAGCGGCTGCTGGAACAGTCTCAGGCCGAGCTGCTGGAGCTCATCACGACGCGGCAGAAACAAGCGGAGCAGCAGGCCAAAGATCTGTCCAGCGGCCTGGAGCACGAGCTCAACACACTGAGGAAGAGGAGCAGCGAGCTGGACGCACTCGCTCAGACACAGGACAGGGTGCTCTTTCTACAGGTCAGCAATCAAAGTTTCCAGTGAACTAGTGTCTGCATCTGAGCGTTATTAAGCCTAGTATTTCCCTTGCAGTTCCTGCCATCTCTTCCTCCTCCACCGGAGCCGTCTGATTGGTCATCTGTGTCCGTGAACACGGATCTGTATCTCAGCACCATCAGGAAGTCCGTCTGCTCTCTGGTGGACAAATTCCAACACGAGGTCAAACGGCTTTATGGGAAAGGTGAAGAAGCATGTCCAGGTTTTCCCTGCACTTTCCAATTCATTTCAAACTGGCTAATTTACCTGATCTATGTATTCTTCATGAAGTGTTTATTTTCCTTTCAGAACTCAGGAAGCTGCAAAACTATGCAAGTAAGTGCTATTGATATAAGCATTAGTGTTTAACACAGCCTTCTACTGCAACGGATCATTATAATGTTTCGAGCTTTTTCAGCTGAAGGAATATTTTATCATATTGATGAAGATTTGAGAGACACAAAGTTATTTTTAGGTCAGTGTTCACACTGCAAGTCAATCTGTTCCTCTAGAGGGCAGACACGAGTTCACTGCCACTGCATTATAAAGTTTTACACTGATTTATGACAAAACCGTTAACTGTAGTAACTGTAGTGATTAAGCAATTGCACTTCATTTCTATACTTCACTATTATTTTGAGGAATATGCCGCTGATCCATAGCTACAAACCAGAATATCAAACTTGGGCCAGACAGCAACCACCCAAAACACCCCAATAACTAAAAAAATAATAATAAAACCTCTTATCATATCAGCACAATATGGAACCACACATTAACAAGCAGGTCTCACAATATCTTAACAAAATGACATATTTCACAGGTCATCATGACTTAAAATTTCTATATGTGACCCTGGACCACAAAAGCAGTCATAAGGGTCAATTTTTCGAAATTGAGATTTATACATTGCCAGAAAGCTGAATAAATAAGCTTTCCATTGATGTATGGTTTGTTAGGATAGGACAATATTTGGCCGAGATACAACTATTTGAAAATCTGGAATCTGAGGGTGCAAAAAATATATATTTATATATTGAGAAAATCATCTTTAAAGTTGTCCAAATGTAGTTCTTAACAATGCATATTACTAATCAAAAATCAAGTTTTAATATATTTACAGGAAATTTACAAAATATCTTCATGGAACATGATCTTTACTTAATATCCTAATGATTTTTGGCAAAAAATAAAAATCAATAATTTTGACCCATACAATGTATTGTTGGCTATTGCTACAAATATATCCCAGCGACTTAAGACTGCTTTTGTGCTCCAGGGTCACGTTATAAAAAAAGTATTAGTTTCCATTTTACTGAGAAAAAAGGACAATTAAATCACACTCTCACATATAGTAAATTCAGTTTTGTTTAAAACAGCCAATACAATTTTAGTTTAAAAAGCAATTGGCCACAACTACAGTAATCCATCCTTAAAGGGAAATCTCAACAGCCACAAAAGCACTGACTTGGACCTATGGACAAACCTGATTCAAAATTAAACACAGATTATGTTATGCCTATAAGGAATTATACTCAAAACCATAATAAAATCGGCTGATGATGAATTAAGTATCTCAACTTTATTTATTTATTTATTTTTTAAACACAGTTCAATGAAATGTTAATTTTGAGTGACTTGCATTCCAGGCACAGTATTGTCTAATTTAGTGTCTATTTTTGCTTTGTCAGTCATTAATTTTTGAAGTTAAATCAAACTAGTATTACTGGAGTACTTTAATTCAGTGTGTTGCTCCTTAGAAATTATCTGTGAAATTTACAAAGTAAAGTTTCAAAGTAAATTTATTTTCAGTGTACTCTTGTGTCTCAGAGCAACGCTGCAGCAGTGTTTTGTTTCTGAATGAATCAGCATTGTTGAACAGTTGAATTGGTTGAAAGAATAATTCAATGACTCACTCATTTGTTGTTGTTTTTTTACGTTCACCAATGAGGAACATAATTGATTTCGGTCTCCTCTATAGGTGAGGTGATCTTGGATTCCGCCACAGCTCAGCGTGATCTCTGTCTGTCCGAGGATGGCCGGCAGGTGCGCTATGAAGAGCAGCGGAAGGGCTCCATGCATTCGGACATGCCGCGGCGCTTCAACCCAGCGCTGTTTGTCCTGGCGCGCGAGGCTCTTTCCTCCAGCAGACACTACTGGGAGGTGGACGTAGAACACAAGACCGCTTGGACCGTAGGAGTGGCCCGGGGGTCGGTGCGACGCAAAGGAGAGATCCGCCTCAGTCCAGAAGGAGGCTTCTGGTGTTTATGGCTGAAGAGCGGAGAAGTAAAAGCTCTTACTGGCAACAGAGTTCCTCTGCATCTCGCCACACTGCCTCAGAAGCTGGGCATCTTTCTAGACTACGAAGCTGGACAGGTGTCCTTCTACGACGTGAAGACACGCTCTCATCTCTACACGTTCACCGATGCGTTCACTGAGAGCGTCTACCCCATTTTCAGCCCTTGCATAAATCAGGATGGAAAAAACCCCGGAGCGCTGGTCATCACCGCTGTTAAACACAGCTAAGACGGCTAACTCACTCCAATGCATTTTCCATGAGTTTCTAAAAGACTGTTACAAAACTGAAGACTTTCCAAATGGATTCTGGACAAATAAAACACATTTTCATAAGAGTTCTCTCTGTAAATCTTATAATGGGAACTGGCATGCATCTAGTGTACATGACTATACGTTACTTTGAAAAGGAAGCAGACAGTTTTGAAACACATATACACTACCGTTAAAACGTTTGGGGTCAATAAGAAAGAAAAGTCTTATTCAGCAAGGATGCATTAAACTGATCAAAAGTGACAGTAAATAAATGTATAATGTTACAAAATAATTCTGTTTTAAATAAATGCTATTATTTTTAAATTTATATTGTATCAACATTAAGAATAATCAGGAATGTTTCTTGAGCAGCAAATCAGCATATTAGAATGATTTCTGAAGATCATGTGACACTGAAGACTGGAGTAATGATGCTGAAAATACAGCTTTGATCACAACAGTACAATATATTTCACAGTATATTAACACAGAAAACAGATATTTTAAATTGTAACAGTATTTCACTATATTACAGTTTTACTGTATTACTGTTTACTGTATTTTTTATCAAATAAATGCAGCCTTGGTGAGCATATAAACTTATTGACAACTACTTTTTAATCTGATTTGGCTGTTGCTTTCCTTTCCCCTATTTGTTCCTATTGGATGCTTCCTATATATTTGCATTTTACATTTTGTTCATGTTTGAAATGCAATGAAAAATCTTTGAATTTATTGACACCAAACTTTTGAACGGTTTGCCCGTTGGTTCACTTTAACTTCACAATTGTTTTACTTGTGAATCAAAGTTTAGAATTGTAACAACTTGCTAAAATCGTTTGTTTTTATCATTGATAAAATGTTATGATATGAGCTGAATGTGTATGTGTGTTATGACAATATGTATAAGCAAAATGGAGACTTAATGAACTGTATACTGTATATCAGATCACTTATATATTTCCTGTGTTAATTATTATTATAAAATACATATTATATTATCATTTTATTATCATAATATATGGATACAGGGTTTTAATGAGTTTCTTTTCAGAACTTTTGAATAAAATTAATAATATTAACCTTGTCATTCCATGCCATGAATGAATATATAATAGTTAGGCGTAACTGCTAAATAGAAGCAACTTGAGTGAGTGAATGGTTAATATTTCATGAAACCAGAAGAGACTCTATGTAGTCAGGGGTGAGGGGGGATATTTCAGGGTAATGGGGGGCGTCAGCTGTCCCACATGTCACTGCTGTCCAGACCAGGACGGCCATTGTGGTCAGTGGTATTCGACTACAACAGACTGCTGGTGAGTCTCCTTAAAACACTGTAACTCAATCAAAAATGTTAGGGTCAGTGAAGATGTTTGAAAAAACTGCATGTTCTGCATGTCATTTCAGCAAATACATAGCTAAGATGTGAATAAAAGGACTCGTTTGCTAATGAAAGCATGCCCACAACGTCTTGAAGGTCTTCTGTTTTCAAATAATATTAATTAATAATTATTGCCAAGTCTGCAAAAATGTGTTTAATAATCAGCATTTAAAAACGTATACTCTAAATGGTGCTATGGGTCCAAAAAGGAGCAGGAGTCTGGGAGGCCTTGTATTTTTGGAGTGATGTTAATCTTTGGTCCTATGAATAGCCAGGCTTTACATATTCCTCAAGTCTTTCTGTGTCAAAGACTGCTGCATGTTGCTAAGAGCACAAGGCCCTGAGCCAACAGGCGGATTGCTAATTAAATCCAAATGACTTTGTATATTTAGCACACTGCATAGCTGGCAATAATGCCACCAAGTATGTTTAAAAAAAGGACTGGATAATTCATCTGTTTTTTTAGGATTTTGTTCTAATTTTGTTCTAGTTTTATGGGATAAAGTCAACATGAGTTCAACACTGATTACTTTCTTAAAACACATTCCTGGTCTTATTGTGCACCATTCATCATCCACACTACTCCATTTTAATGCTCTGAAAGGACCCTAATTTATAGGGTACTGTTATAGGTAATGCAGCCTTTATAAAATCTTAGCAAATAATGAAAAAGTAATAAACAAAATGTGCTTTCCTTTTAAATATGTTGATCATCTAGATTCTAGAGTATGAAAACTGTATTTAAGCCCTGCTCCATTCTAACATAAAACGTCCTCACGATATAACCAATTTCTGATGGATAATCTCAAATACCACCGTACTTGATTCCATTTTTGTCATAACATCAATATGTTTTGCTCTTAGATGCAACGCATTATGGAAGTAAAATTGGCTGTGAATGCAGGTTTGTGTTGACTTCAATAATATATAAGTATATATCATCACTGTTGTTTATAAACCACATCTCTCCATATTTAATTTTGGTTTTTATTTCATCCGTTTTCATTAATGAATACTACTGGTGTCTGACTCTGGGGTTTACAACTATTAAACCAATTAAATGTGCTAAACAGCTTTTGAGTAAACCTCATAATTCTTTTGGATCCTCAAACTGCAAAACCATATAGCACCACATCAATCTTAAATGCAATGCATAGGTGAAAATATAAAAAAAAAAAAATTCACTGAAGATGTTTTAAAGTTGCTGTTTTTTTTTCAAAGTTGGAAGTCTACATCTATTTGCAGGGCACATGATTCTCCATTTGTCTGTACAGGAATGGCATCTCCCACCAGCATGTTAGTGGAGGAGCAGGTGCACTGTTCCATCTGTCTGGATGTGTTTATAAACCCTGTCTCGATCCCTTGTGGACACAACTTCTGCATGGCCTGCATCGGCAGCTACTGGAAGTCCAGTGCCCTCTTCATGTGTCCGATGTGCAAAAAGACTTTCTTCAAACAACCAGACATCAGCATCAACACAGTGCTGAGGGAAATCGCTGAGAAGTTTAAAGAAATGAAAACCAACCCAGTCGCGAGCCTTCAGAAGACAACGCAACCGGACCCAGGACAGAGCCCTGTGGAACTCCCCACAGAAATGCCTGAACTGATTCCTCCTAATGGGCCGTGGGCCCAGGTGGTGTCCTGTGATGTGTGCACTGGCCCTCAGCGACAAGCAGTAAAGTCCTGCTTGGTGTGTTTGACGTCTTACTGTGAGGAGCACTTAAAGACCCACACTTCCCGCTTCACCAAACACAAGCTGATCGAACCTGTGCAGAACCTGGAGGACCGTATGTGTAAGAAACATGAGAGGTTACTTGAGCTGTTCTGTAAGAAGGATCAGACCATAGTGTGTGTGCTGTGCACAGAGATGGACCACAGGGCACATTACACTGTTCCTGTTGAACGAGAGTGGACCGAGAAAAAGGTAAATGTGCCATTTGTTATGACAACAGCTGTTTTTATGGTGGCCAATTCTCTTATTTTGTCCTCTACATATAATGACCAAATGGATGACACTGAAGTGCTTGGATTTATTACAAATCTCAGGCTGGACTGGAAAGACAGATACTCACTCTGTATATCACTGATAAGCATAACACACACAATATGCAATACCCATAATGCTCACAAATTAGAGCACAACTATGCCCCTATTTCTCAATATTAGAAACATTTCTTCAATATTAGCAAGAGAGAGGTTTTAAAGTAAATAGTAAATAAACAAAGTAACAAAAAGTAACAGGCTACTTATTTGAAAAAGTACATGTTGCATTACTCACTACTTGTAACTCATGAAAAAAAAACCTGACTAGGTCATGTAAAAATAAAGTAGTAAAAAATAAAATAAAATAAAAACAAACAAATAAATAAATTATTATATTATTTTAAAAGGATCAACTGGCCAAAAGCATCTTCCCCTTTCCCCTCAATTGAATATTACAGTATGCATCATACTGTAGAGCACAACAGTCAAGTTCCAGATCGAAAAATGGCATTTAATCTCAGACAATGTTAAGTGACAGTGCATGTCTGTTGAATATTTCAACCTCAAATAAATAATTGTAGGCTACACACCTAAAATCTTCAAGCGAAATCAGAATCAATCAGATATGCTGATATGGTAGTAGAATATAAAAATCATGGTAAGCAGGACTGTACAAC
Source organism: Sinocyclocheilus anshuiensis (assembly GCF_001515605.1). Taxonomy (NCBI): domain Eukaryota; kingdom Metazoa; phylum Chordata; class Actinopteri; order Cypriniformes; family Cyprinidae; genus Sinocyclocheilus; species Sinocyclocheilus anshuiensis. The sequence continues at coordinate 144,348 of NW_015547669.1, read as the reverse complement.
AGTAAGGTTCAGGCTAGCAGAGGCTATGTAATGTGTATGTTTTTGGCAATTTCAGCTAATATGTAAAATTGCAGCTGGTGTATAAAAGACAAAATGTGGTATTTGCTACTAAAGTAAATAAATTCAGTTGTTGTAGAAAAAAGGTGGCTATGCTAGATGAGATTTTCAGTGTTTAACACAATACATTGTGATTGACAGGCCTTGTTTAGGAAAACTGAAGCTGAAGTTCAACAGATGATCCAGGAGCGACTGAAGAAAGTTGATGATATCAAACACTCATTAGAGTTGAACAAGGTATGTTTAAGTGTTTTTATGTATGTCTATCAAAAACTTTAAGTGCTTCAGCTGAGTTAACACGGACAGATGTTAGCCTTTCCTTTCATCAATGCAGTGACCCATGTGAATTAAGGTACACTTTCGCAACTTCTGCCGGTTGAGGTGTAACTGCAAGTCACTTGTGGAGGAACATTGTTTTGCTAATTAGGTGAGGTGGGCTTCCGATCAGCTCTAAAGGACAAGCGATCATTTTATCAGCTCTAAAGTCAATGAGGATGTAAAAACCCCTCCAAAAAGACAAGACAAAAAAAAATCCACAAGTAATGTCCTTTGAGCACATAAATCACGTGCTTTCCACTGTTGCTTTGACTCATTGATAACAACTGGTTTAAATAAACACCGCTACAGAGGTTATGAAAAGCAGACATTCAACATAGCGAGTGCTAAATATCTAACCTGTGGAGTGAGAAAAGGCCGTCTCTGGGCTGGTTTTAAATCGTCTAATCTCGGAGTTGTCGCTATCTCTGAAAAGCAGTCCAATGTTGATACGAGTTATATTACATGCTCTGTCACTTATTTTTTTTGCTCGTATAAGCACATCTCTTTGTTTTAACAGTTTATTTCTCAGATCATAATCTTTTTGAATGATCCATTGCGTTGCACATTAGTTATGGCCACAAGCTTTCAAAACTATTAACACTGCACCACACGGACCTTTATTATTTACGGATGTAATGTAACCATGCAAAGACGCATGACGTGAAATCCAACCCGACAGCAGTTATAAATCAAGTTATACATCATTATTATAAGGTATACTATATATATATATATATATATATATATATATATTGTATTTTATACATTTTTTTTTTTTTTAGTTTGAAGAGATGCAATTTTAATTGATTCTGTTGGCTAATATATGATATTCTATATATATATATATATATATATATATATTGTATTTTATTTTATTTTATTTTATTTTTTTGGTCTGCATTGATAAGTGCGCATCTCTTCCTTATCACAGAGCAGCGCGCAGAGAGAAATCGAGGACAGCATGCAGGTGTTCTCGGACCTGATCCGAGCGGTCCAGAAGGTCCAGGCCGAACTGGTGCTGGACATCGAGGAGAAACAGAGGAAGACCGAGAGCTGGGCCAACGGACAAATACAAGAACTAGAGCAGGAAATAGATGTTCTGAAACTGAGGAACACAGAGTTAGAGTATCTCTCACACACTGAAGACCACATTCACTTCCTGCAGGTGGAGCATTTTTACCTCATGCTTGTAATGTTGAACAATTGACATTATCATTTTAAGTGTTAAATACAGGTGTAAATGACATCCAAAACGTTTTATAGAATGTTTTATTCAGAGTCTGCCAATCTGCTACTTTAATGTCCATTGTCTTCTCCTCCAGAACTTTCCATCGTTAATGTCTCACCCCCACACTAAAGACTGGTCTGAGACCTGTGTGTATGCGGATCCGTGTGTGGGCACCACCAGAAGAGCTGTGCTCAAACTGGTGGAGACACTTACTGAAGAAGTAGAAAAACTTGCAGAAATAGGTACGAACTTGCACATCACTCTATTTCTGCACTGATACTTTCTTTTCACCACAGCATGTGGCACAGTTTTAAGTCAGGTTGGTTGTAATCATGACGAATTGTGAAAAAAAAGAAGTGCACTTTTTTTGTACTGAATGTGCACTTGTAGTGTCTTTAATATCTTAAAAGTATATTAAAAATCTGTACAGATAATATAATATGATATAATATGAGATACTATGATATGAATGAAATAAAAGGTCACTTAAATGAACTTAAAGAGAGGCACTTTCATGACTTTCTTAACACTTAAGTACACTTCGAAAACGTGCCCTTTGTAACATAAAATGAAATGTTTTAATTTAAAGTACATTTTATATCATGTTTGAATACTCTTTGTTGTGCTTTAAAAAAGTGTGCTTATTAATGTGTTGACTAAGATACAAAAGCACAAACAGAACTATAGTGTTATCCCATGTTACATTTAAAGTTTAATGCATTTTAAATGTATTATATTGCAACTTAATAATACAAATATATTTATAAATGCATGACACAAATTTGAATAGAAATGATACCCCTTCTTATACTACAATCAACCATCTTAATAAAAAGGCAGAAACACAGAAATGAAAAAAAAAATGTAACTGAAATTGAATTAATTATAAAAAATTATGATTATTTTATTGATTAATCAATTGATTTTTGTCGTCATAAACAGAGCTGAACAGGGTTCAGAACTACTCAGGTAATGTTTTCTTGTATGTTTGATCTGTCATACATCACTAGTCCAGTCAAGTGTGTTTATCTCATCCTGGTCTGTTTGGTTTTTCGCTCACGTGTCTGTTGTATGTTCCCTATGAAGTGGACATCACCTTTGACCCGGACACGGCGAACCCCTGGCTGCAGCTGTCCGAGGACGGCCGTCAGATGCGTCACCTGGGCTCGTGGCAGGACCTGGCCGACACACCTGAGCGCTTCGATACGGTGGTGATCGCTCTCAGCCGCGAGGGACTGTCCTCCGGACGCCGTTACTGGGAGGTCCAGGTGGGCGAGAAGGACGACTGGTACATCGGTGTGGCCCTGGCGTCCGTCAACAGAAAAGGCAGGATTTCGGTGAGCACAGCTCAAGGCTACTGGGCTCTAGCCATGAAGAAAGGCCAGGAATATCGCGTTTCTTCCTCTCCACCCCTCCTGCTCTCCATCGAGCCCAAGCTGAAGAGAGTGGGCGTCTATGTGGACTACGAAGAAGGACAGGTGTCGTTCTATGACGTACAAAACAAAAGTCACATCTACACCTTTATGGACTCTTTTAAAGAGAAACTCTTCCCGTTTTTCTACCTCTACTGCTGCTGAACCGTGACTCTACAGTACAGTACTGTTTCTATACCGTACTATGTGCACTTGAGAACTGCTTTCTTTGGCTTTTTTCCTAATTATTAAATGGGAGCACAAAAGCAGCCTTAAGCACCCTCAGATTCCAGATTTTCAAATAGTTGTATCTCGGTTAAATATTCAGCTTTCAGATGATGTATAAATCTCAATTTCAAAAAAATGACCCCTATGAGTGGTTTTGTGGTCCTGGGACACATATGGATATTTCTACAAATAGTCAGTTTTTATTGCATGACCACACGAGAGGAATTTTGACAAGCAACCAAAGCAAACAAAACTGAAAATTGAAATACGCATGAAATAGAATGTGTAGTGAAATACAATTGAAATATACATGTTAATCAGTGCAAGTATATAAGTCCACTTTTTATATAACTCAGTTTTTATTGCATGACCACACGAGAGGAATTTTGACAAGCAACCAAAGCAAACAAAACTGAAAATTGAAATACGCATGAAATACAATGTGTAGTGAAATACAATTGAAATATACATGTTAATCAGTGCAAGTATATAAGTCCACTTTTTATATAATTGAAAATTAAAATAAACATGTAGATGAGCACATGTGTATAGTGATATTTCTACAAAAAAATATAATCTGTTGCATTGCATGGCCATGTGAGTAATTATGACAAGCAAACAAAGCATACAAAACAAATGAATTAGTATAATCCATGTTTGTACTTGTTTGTGAATAACTGAAAATAAACATGTAAATCAGTGCAAGCATGTGTTTATTAGACCCATTTCCACAAATCAAGCTATTAAACTACCAATGCAAGCGTCACTATCATTTGTGTTGGTGTGTTACTAGAAAATGGTGAACAATATCAAATAAGTATAACTTTTTTATGACATTTTGGGAAAACTGGTCAAATTTCAAAGAAGATCAGAATGAAAGGTGAAGGATGTGCTTAAAAAAATATTCAATGCAATTCAAAATAACGGATGGTCAGTATGGATGACCTTAGACACGGTACTCCATGTGTCAGAAAATAAGTAAATAGATACATATTTGAGTGCATAGTCAAGATTTTAGATCAAGGAGTGTTTTCCCAAAACTGCTTGTTGAACCTTAAAGAACTGACTCTTACACTTGACACTTGCCATCTTTAGTTTCAATACACCAAATATTGAAAAAAAATACAACATTATCATCAGACTTAGCTCATGTGTTTATATTTTTGATATGTTTTCACTACTGTTTTCATACTACTGTGTTTGATATTTTGACCAGTAGATGGTGCTGTCATCAAACTTATCAAGTTGTTGCTGTGATTCAGACTCATTTCTTGCTTGGCCTTGACAACTGCAACTTCATTTTGTTTTTGTTTTTTCACTAAAAACACAATGTTTCAGAAATACTTGACCATTATCCTTGAACACAAGCAGTAATTATTTTGCATTCACTACGTGAAATACATTGTGAATGGAAATGAAAATGCAAGTGACCTTTTGCACCGATAAAAGGGAATCTATGCATGAGGCTTATACTTACAGGTAATTCGCATTGTAATGCATGTTTTGCAACACAATATACTGCCAGCACCTGTATTTAACACTGTTAAAGGGAATAATCCTCGCTGGCGACATCTTTAGGCAAGTATTTGTCACCACAGCAGGGTTAACAGCTCAACACAATTCAGCTGAAGAGCAAATGAAAGCTGTCTATAATAATAAAAAAAGGTACTCAATGAGTTCATTACAAAAGCAGATGAATATAATTATTTTTTGTTACCAGAAGTGGATATATTATTAAGTTACTTCTCAAAGAATTTGAATTAACGAGTCATTTGTTTGGCAGAAACGATCAACGGTCTTAGTTCATCATAGATTGAACAGTTTAATTTTACTGGCTTTGAAAATAAAGCTAAAAGCCATTTTGATCATTTGCATTTATGGTGTTTCAAATTCCAATGGCATAATTTACAACATTTGAACAGTTTATTAATTCTGTGCGATGTGATTTTAGTAATAGTTTATCATTACGGTTGGGGTGACAGACGGGGTTAAAATTATGTTTCTTTGATAACGCTGTTGTTCCAGGATCAACAAAACACATTGTTCTGTGAACTTTCAACTGAACTGCCAAAGTGAATGTAATATTTTTATCATGATGTTGTAAAATCTCACCTGACCTGCCCCTGACGCAAGTTCTACCCAGAGTCCATCATTCCTGCGGCTGCCACAAAATTACTCTGTGAGGAGTGTCAAGGCCTGGCTGACTCATCGTTTCTCAGAGTAGTTTGTGTCTTGAAGTCTTTAGAAACACTCAAATGCTGACATTTCAAATGCTTTCACCTTATGAGCAATTGTCTTTTTTTCCTTTTTTTTTCTCTCTGAGTTTTATCAACCCTGACAGATTTGTTCTCCCGATTCAGATATTAAACCCAAGCCCGCATTTCAGAGTGACTAATGCAAGTAACTAGACATAAAAGTAATAATTTTTTCCTGAGAACGCTCAGCACTCTTCTCCAGTCTCTGGGACAAGCAAACACATCCCTGTGGATCTGCATGTGTAAATCACTCGTCTGTCCTGCTCTCAGGCCGTGATGTACATGGACAATAATACAAACGCTGTGAAAGATGAGATGAGAGCTGTTCACAAGTGTGTGGACAGACAAGCTCTCCCTCTTATACCTACAATTATTGTTAATCATCAAAAATGAGGAGTAATGCATTATTACATTTTAAATTATATTACAATAGAATACAGATTTTAAACTGTAATACTATTTCACAATATTACTGTTTTTTTCTGTGTCTTATCAAATAAAACCAGCCTGTTTTCCTGTTTAGTATTTTTTTTAGTATCTTAAATGCATAAATGCTGCATTTCACATGCATATACAATTGCCTAGTTTAATAGCTTTATTGCCGTTTCACAGTTACATCTGTTAACATTCATATGAATATTCACATAGATAGATAGATGGATGGATGGATGGATGGATGGATGGATGGATGGATGGATGGATGGATGGATGGATGGATAATGCATTGAACATGTTTAATAAAATAGAAACATCATATTATTATAAAGAATAAAAAAAGACCATTTAAAAATTACTTTTAGTAGAAATTTAGAGAAATTACAGTTAGAAGGACAGCACCCTGTTCATTAAAATATTCTTTAAAATATATACAAATTCTAAATGCTATATAAATATCTCTATATGTACAATGCATCATTTTCACCTCAAAATTTGTTCACAGTACAACAGAGAATATCACACTAAAGAAGAAAACAAAGACACAAACAAAAGGGAATCATGTCAATCTCACTGAATATTAATATCCTCACACCTCATAGTTTCAAACTCATAAAATCAGCCCTTACTTTGACACAGAGATGTCGGTTTGATTGACAGGACAAATGACCAACGGGCTTGAGTTGGTTCCGTCTTTGTTGGGATGAGGATTGAAGTACGGACGGATGGCTCCATTAAAGCTGCACCGAGTGAATGAGTAAATATGTGACAGAGCCTCCATATCATAGAAGGAGACCATAGCCTCCTCGCAGTCCACAAACACTCCCAGCTTCTGAGGTTTGGTCTCCAGATGGAGCTGGAGTGGAGGGTCTTCAAAAGCTCCGTACATGTTTTGAGCGCAGAGCATGATGGCCCAGTAACCCTCGCTGGGTTTGTAGGACACTTTGCCCTTCCGGTTCGCTCCGTCCCTCATCACCCCCAGCTCCCAGCCCACCTTATTCCCCACCTCCACCACCCAGAAAGCTCTTCCCGAAGTGATGCAAGGATTTCCCAGGACTCCTCCGACCAGGTCGAACTGTTGCGGGCCGCCCGGGATGTCGTGACTCGCTCCGCTGTCGCGCACATTTTTACCGTCTGCGGACACCTCTAAGTGCGGATGCGCCGTTTCTGCGTCCAGAGTCACGTTTACTGTGCAAAGACAGATTCTCAGTTACTGCATGTTTGAGATTCTGCAAAGAATGAGATTTGTAAACATTAAACGTGAAGAAGTAGCTCAGAAATTGTTCCTGCACATACCTGAGAAGCTGTGAATCCTTCTAATGTCTGTAAAAAAGAAAAGATATACTGAACAAATTCATGTTTTGAGCGCAGAGCATGATGGCCCAGTAACCCTCGCTGGGTTTGTAGGACACTTTGCCCTTCCGGTTCGCTCCGTCCCTCATCACCCCCAGCTCCCAGCCCACCTTATTCCCCACCTCCACCACCCAGAAAGCTCTTCCCGAAGTGATGCAAGGATTTCCCAGGACTCCTCCGACCAGGTCGAACTGTTGCGGGCCGCCCGGGATGTCGTGACTCGCTCCGCTGTCGCGCACATTTTTACCGTCTGCGGACACCTCTAAGTGCGGATGCGCCGTTTCTGCGTCCAGAGTCACGTTTACTGTGCAAAGACAGATTCTCAGTTACTGCATGTTTGAGATTCTGCAAAGAATGAGATTTGTAAACATTCAACGTGAAGAAGTAGCTCAGAAATTGTTCCTGCACATACCTGAGAAGCTGTGAATCCTTCTAATGTCTGTAAAAAAGAAAAGATATACCGAACAAATTTACAAGTGTGAGACTGTCTGGACCATAATACATATCTTTGATATACACCTTGATACTGTTCAATAACCATATGCATAAACAATGATACTTCAATGATACTGTAAAGTAGACTACATTAAATTATACAACAGATACCATCATATCCACATCTCCTCTTCAAAACAAGAAGATCTCAGGTGTCATTCATGCCTGTGCACCTAATTAAGTGCACTTAATTGTTTTGAATGTGCACTTTAAACCTCAAAAGTATATTTTAAAACTGTACTTGCAGATAATATAATATTAATAGAATAAAAGGCTACTTAAGTGACTTAAAAATATACATTTTCATGACCGTTTCTTAACACTGAAGTACACTTTTAAAAAGTGACCTTTGTAATAATGTCACATTAAAAGTTTTACTTTAAAATACCTTTTGAAGTTTCAAAATAAATTGCATTGAAGTATATTTTAGTTTATCATAAATGCTTCAGTGCATTCAGCAGTACTTCAACCATATTTCAAAGACAATAAATGTAATTATGAAATTACATATGAAGATGTACTTAAGTCCTACTTAAGTGGGTCAAAAACACTATACGTTCAACAAAATCTCATTTAATATAAATTTAAACTGCAATACATTTTCATTTAATTGCATTTAACATGCAGTTAAGTGTCTGAAAACATTAAATTAAGTTCACACTTAAGTATGTTCTTTTAAAGTATATTATTTCCATAATAAGTACTCTCTCTAAAAGTATGCTGAAGTGTAGCCTACTTCTTTTTCATAAGGGCAAACAAACAGTGTAGTATGAGTTCAAATAAGCCTATCCAAATGCTATTTATGAGCAATTGCATCACAACTCTCAGATATAAACACTCACCAACAGTGCAGAGTTTAGCCAGATGCGTCTTAATCTCATCCATTAACTCTGCCTTTGTGTTTCTCATTGTGCCAAAGTTTAACTCAGTGTCAATGGAAAGCGTCCAGTCATCTGTGAACTCAGCTGGCACGGCCGGGTAGGACTGAGAAAGTGCAAAACACACATTACACATTTAGTAAATATACTATAATTTTTACTTCTTAAATTGTTAGTCAAGTTTGATTAACCTGGATGAAGAGGATGTCGTCTTCCTCATTTTTGGTGCGATTCAAAAACACGATGGCCTCCTTGTACTTGAGAATGTCTTTTTGTATTTGTTGCGTCTTTTCATCCATCTCTTTCTCTAAACACCTCCTCCCGTCCTCCAGAGGAGCGAGCAGCACCTCCTCTGCTTTCCCCAGCACCTCCATCAGTGCAGCAAACACCTCCTGTATCTCCTGCTGCTCTTTCTTTAGCAGAGCCTGTGAGGAGTGGACGCATGTTGGACACAAATTAAATGCTTATTCTTGCTCTGGCAAACTCTAATCGGATTGGCTTGCTTTACATCATTTCTTTGAGTCTGGGTCAGTGTTGTTATTAAATCTAAATCTGAAGCAACAATAATTTTTGATAAATTAGATCAAGCCAAAATAAAATAAAACATAATATGAAAAATATAATCATAATCATATTTATAATAAATTAAAATGCTAAAATTCATAAAAGTGAAAATGAAATAAAAAAATAATTAGAGCTATTTAAAAATAAATAAAAAATATTACAAATGAAAATAAAAGCACAATAAAATAAAAAACTTAAAAATTAAAATTAAAACTGAAAAATAGGCTACATATAAATGTATAAATACTGCAATAATCACTAGTACTAATTACTCCAAAATTACTAGTACATTTCAAAATTAATTAAAAGAAACAGCAAGTAACTTAAATGAATATCAGAAATGATTATTAATATACAGTGGGTACGGAAAGTATTCAGACCCCCTTAAATTTTCCACTCTTTGTTATATTGCAGCCATTTGCTAAAATCATGTAAGTTATTTTTTTTTCCTCATTAATGAAACACAATAAAAAAAATACATGATGCATTTAAAAATGTTAAATAAAATGCAAACAGTAAATTAGAAAGAAATAGCAAGTAACACATTTAATTAAACATGACATATTGACAGTAGAACAACTAAAATAGTATATTCTTGTAAAACATATTTGGACAGCCCAAACTCAAAGGTCTGTTTATGTGAGACATATTTGCATAATCTTTGCGTATTCTTCTTCACAAGCACCTGCTGATGTATAGATCTCTCAAAGTCTAAAACGTCCTTTGTTCCCTACCCTGCTATGATTACATAAATGTGTCATGCTGTGTTTGCCTCTTGTCTTTATCTTGTGTTGTTTGCTGAACGAGACGGGGTTTGCATTGTAAATCAGCTCTTTGTCATTTCCTTGTCTTTTGTGGAAGACTAGATTTTTGTTATCAATATATTCATATAATATAATATTTTTTGTCATTTGTTATATTCATCCATTTGCCAAACTGCTTGTCTAATTTAGTGTCTCCATTTCACCTGTGCATGTCTTTGGATTGTGGAGGAAACCCAACTGAAAACACAGAACGGCCTCCTGGTTCAAAATAATATGGGAAATAATATGCATTGTGCAACACTGAGGACGCTTGACCTTATTTGATTTAGAAAGTGTTGTCAATGAACCTTTGTTGAAGCTTGTTATAATTGTAATACTTATTTGCATATGTTGTACTGTACATACCTGGTATTTTGCAGCTGATTCCTTAAGCTTCTCACGTTTGTCTTCCCTCTGATTGATCATCCTTTCCATCACCTCAATAGTATTTTGCTGCACGGCCTGTACAAACACACACTAAGCTTTCTGAGTACTTTGAATTCATACAAAATCAGTCAATTCATATAAAATCTGTGTCAGAAATGTAATATAATATTTTTTGTCATTTGTTATATTCATCCATTTGCCAAACTGCTTTTCTAATTTAGTGTCTCCATTTCACCTGTGCATGTCTTTGGATTGTGGAGGAAACCCAACTGAAAACACAGAACGGCCTCCTGGTTCAAAATAATATGGGAAATAATATGCATTGTGCAACACTGAGGACGCTTGACCTTATTTGATTTAGAAAGTGTTGTCAATGAACCTTTGTTGAAGCTTGTTATAATTGTAATACTTATTTGCATATGTTGTACTGTACATACCTGGTATTTTGCAGCTGATTCCTTAAGCTTCTCACGTTTGTCTTCCCTCTTATTGATCATCCTTTCCATCACCTCAATAGTATTTTGCTGCACGGCCTGTACAAACACACACCAAGCTTTCTGAGTACTTTGAATTCATACAAAATCAGTCAATTCATATAAAATCTGTGTCAGAAATTAACCCGGCAGAAACTGCATCCAAAAAACAAAAAAACAAAAAACGGACCAGGAAATTACAGAAGTTTACAGAAGAGTGTGATATTGATCGTTTACTCAAATTCAACTATGAAATGTCTGGTCCCAATTTTCTTTATCTGAAATGTTTACGTAAATTAAATCAGGGAAATGGTGTTCCTCTAGCTTAGTTAGCATGAGCATGCGTGGGTTAAAGGGAATGCATGAACTGATGGAATTTATACCTTGAATCAGTGTTATTATAGTATTATGTATATAGCATTATAGTTTTTGTCAAAAAAAGTACAATTACATTGTTTTCTCTTTTTTGGATTATTTTACGCTTTGGATAAAAGCATCTGACTAATTTAAATGCATTGATGTTTTTTCACACTTAATTGAATTGAATTGAGATCATCATTGTCTGATGATCTGCATTGAATGTGGTGAAGATTGGACAAACACTCTAGAAGGAGTATGTTTTTTTTTTTTTAACTGATGCAAAATGGCAAATATGTCTTTGTTCTTTTTGGGAAACATCAGCTCAGGTGAGAAGATCTGTGTGGTTTCCCGACAGCTGTATGTTCTCACCTGTCTCCTCTCTCTCTCTGACTCCACAGGTACCACGTCTCCACCCGTCTTCACACACAAGGCGCAGATGCAGCGCTCGTCACGTCTGCAGTAGAGCTGCAGAGGTCTGCCGTGCGTATTGCACGCTCTCTGATCCAGCTTCTCCACAGGATTCACCAGCTTATGGCCCTTGAATCTTGCCATAGACTGGTGAGGCTTCAGGTGCTCATCGCAGAAGGAGAGCAGACAGATCAGGCAGGACTTCACGGCTTTAAACGTGAGGTGTTCGTCACAGACGTCGCACGGAATCGCGTCTCTTTCTCCACAGAAGAGGTCTAGGTTGGGTAGCTGAGTCTGTCGAAACTCTCGCAGCAGGGCTTCGATGGCTTCGTTGATGGAGGGTTTGGTGGTCACAGGCTCCTGGCAAAGAGGGCACTGCAGCTCGGTTATGCTGATGTGCTTGTCCAGACAGTCCTTGCAGAAGGTGTGTCCACAGGTGGTTGAGACCGGATCTGTCAGCAGGTTCTTGCAGATGGGGCAGTGAAGGTGGCGAGAGATGACCACGGGTGTAGTCATTGTGGTTGTGTCGGATAGTAAACTTGAAGGTTGACTGAAGAGCTGCAACAACATCAACAACAATAACTACAGCTGAAACAGCAATTTTGGGCCCAAGCACAAAAGAGGCAAAGTGAGGAGCTAAACAAGTGTGGTAGAGAGCATCAGAACATGGTCGTGATTTGATATATCAAGTTTCAGTGCAACAGGCAGAAGTATTACCAAGATACTGCATAAAACACTGTGCAGCTCCACTATAGCAAATTTGACTATGAGTTACATTAAAACAGTTTGAGTTATTAAAAAGTTTTTTATATCTTTTTTTTTTTTTTTTCTACTATGGTCTGATGATGATCTGCATTGAATGTGGTGAAGATTGGACAAACACTCTAGAAGGAGTATGTTTTTTTTTGTTTTGTTTTGTTTTTTAACTGATGCAAAATGGCAGACAGCAAAATGTATGACTTTTGAAAAATGTATACTGCTGGATTCTGTAGGATCCAATGATTTATTGGTTGTAGGACAAAATTCACAAAACCATTCACGAAGCATTACTTTCGACTACTAGGTGGCACTAACTCAAACCTTCATAGGTACCTTTGGGGTATGGTACAAAATGACATGAAGTTTTGTACCAATGTGTCAAAGTGTTCATTAAATATAGTACTTTATGACAAAATTCAAAATGGCCGACATCCAAGAATAGCTTTTAATAGCTTATTGCAACATTTTGATATGGTGTTATGATATTGTATTGCTAGGTTGCTGCTTGGGTGTTGCTAAGCAGTTCCTAGGATGATATTTGTAGCTGTTATGGCATTTCTAGGGCGTTGAGGGTGGTTGCTAACAAGCCAGTAGTGTTGGGGTTTACAAGTAATGTGAGTTACGTAATCAGATTACTTTTTTCAAATAACTACTAAAATAAGTCATTATTTTTTAATTTACAAGAAAATATCAATATCAGGTTCTAATATTCAAAAACGTAACACCAGTTACTTTGCTTTCCCATTTACTGACTGATAGCTCTCCTGTTCCCACGTTGAGAGAAATCAAGAGTAAATTGTATGCGCTGTGTGAACATGATTCTTCCTGTAGTTTTAGATTAAATGTCAACATGCATTTACTCATCGTACTTGCACAAAAACAGATTCAGTATTCCTCAAAATGAATAAAAACAGTGAAAAGCAAACTCAGAATATGACGCAAACCTGAAATAATTAAATATGTTAAATAGCACAGATATCCTACAGTATATGTATTTCATCCCATTTTATTAACCAATGTCTTTGCTGCTGACCTTTGATGATCCAATTCAACAATTTCCCCGGGCGCCGCAGCAATAAATGGCTGCCCACTGCTCCGGGTGTGTGTTCACGGTGTGTGTGTGTTCACTGCTGTGTGTGTGCACTTTGGATGGGTTAAACGCAGAGCACTAATTCCAAGTATGGGTCACCATACTTGGCCACATGTCACGTCACTATAACAATACTAATAAGTGAAAATGACTTTAAATCAACATAGATTTGTATTTATTTATTTATTTTTTTTGCTGAAGAGTGATGAACTTTCTTCTCTTGCATCATATTCTTCATGCAATCCAGAGTGGCAACACAGCAGAAAGGTTACATCTCTTTCAGCCTGAGGGAATTAAAGGGCTTTTACCTTTTCCAAAAATAAAACTTTTTATATTAAAAACAAACAAACAAGCCCAGCCCAGATGAGTAAAATTTATGCAAAAGTAATGTAACATTACCTCTGATAAAAGGTTACTAAGTAACACAATAAGTTATTTTTTAGGGAGTAATGCAGCATTGTAATGCATTACTTTTAAAAGTAACTTTCCCCAACACTGTGAGTCAGAATGAAAAGAGTCCAACCCCAAATCTCTATGATATTCTGGTCTCTAGATCCGGTCTTTCAAGTGGTTTATATGGGTTATTGTCTGCCAGGTAGGGTACACAATATTTGTGTGCACTTGTTTAAAAATAAAAAAAGGAATGCAGAGGTTTCTTTTAGAGCTTCTTGTTCTGTACATGGCATCTTACCGCAGCACCCATAGCATGAGAGGCTGAAAAAAACAGCAAGACGAATCATAAAGATGCGTCTCAAAGACATTTGAAGCATATAAACACAACCAGTACTTAACCTTTCAAACTCTGGTGCCATTAATGCTGCATATTGACAATCAAATGAAACACAATATCATGTCAGAATAAGATTTAATTTTCATGTCGAGAACTTGGAGTGTTGTTTTCTCTGCCCAGGAATAACCTGAGAGATGAATAATGGTTTCTTTATTTTCTGGCTTTGAATCAAATTTTAAAACGATTTTGCAATAATCGCATCTTTATTGCCCTCGTATTATCCAACAATCATATCTTGCAATTTGCTTGTGTGATTGATTAGAAAAGTACAAACATGATTGGACAAATCATTCCCAGGTAACATAATGAAGTTCGATACTTTTTAATAAAAACAATAGAATGAGCAATAGTAAGAGTGACCCTTGCCTTTGCAAACACAACTAATGATCAGGAGAGATAAGCAGAAATCAGACTTACCTTGACGGAGGTGTCAGTTCTGGATTCTTCTCTTCAGTCTTTAATTTCTGCTTCTCTCTCCTATTTATGTACAGTAGAGTTTCGTTTTCTTCACAATCTCTCTCCATTGTCATTAACTTTCATTCCCCGAAAAAGAAACCCCACCCAGAAGTTACATCACTCCAGTTTTACATACATTTGCATCATTTGCTCAGGGTGTGTGCATCACAGATTTTGACACACAAGCATTTAGTAAATCAAAAGCACCACATAACCAGCATCCATCAATGACATTCTCTCTCTCTTTACATCCTTTGCCTATTACTGTATTTAATTGTCAGTTGACTAAGCATTTGTCTCATAGACACAACTTGTATTATGCTTTTTTTGTTATAGTATAACCTGACACTCCAAGTCCTCATCCACTTTTATTAAATGGAAAAGAGCAGCCTGGATATTCTTCAGCATTTCTCCTTTGCTTTGAACAGAATCATAGAGGTTTGGAACAACAGAAGTGCTACAGCTGTGGTGTCAAACTAGACATGTTGCAAGCTTTTTTGCAATCCACGTAAAAGCAGCCTTCCAGAACATTGTGCCTTAACAATTTAAATGCATGAAGTGAAAGTGAAACCAAATGAGCATTTCACCATGAAACGAAAGCTTCTGGGGAAATAAAACTAATATGCAGAATGTGAAAATGAGTGAGAGATGAAAATACATTTGTGACCCTGGACTACAAAACCAGTCATAAGGGTCTTTTTTTATTTTTTATTGAGAT
>NW_015547669.1:126807-128375 GCF_001515605.1 Sinocyclocheilus anshuiensis | reverse complement strand
ATTGAGATTTATACATCATCTGAAAGCTGAATAATAAGCTTTCCATTGATGTATGGTTTGTTAGGATCGGACAATATTTTCGAGATACAACTATTTGAAAATCTGGAATCTGAGGGTGCAAAAAAATCTAAATATTGAGAAAATCATCTCTAAAGTTGTCCAAATGAAGTTCTTAGCAATGCATATTACTAATCAAAAATAAAGTTTTAACATATTTATGGTAGGGAATTTACAAAATATCTTCATGGAACATGATCTTTACTTAATATCCTAATGATTTTTGGCATAATCATTTTGACCCATACAATGCGTTGTTGGCTATTGCTACAAATATACCTGTGCTACTTATGACTGCTTTTGTGCTGCAGGGTCACATTTGTCAAAGTAATGCTGCTGATTTTTTTAAATGACACTAATAAGTAAAACTGAAAAGGCAATGACCAATAGCACTGATGATGTAAGACTTTACAAATAGTAATTTAGAAATGGATTTAAGGGGTGGACGCAACTGGACGCTTAATATGAGCCAGAGCAATGCCTTCAGTCATACTATACTGGTTATAATAGATAGGACAGCATAGGAATAATCATATCCATCACCTTGTTGAAGAGGTGTTGAGCGAGCCCATCTTTAGGGGAAGAGGCAGTTTTCTGAGATTAGATCTAGCTGCCTTGATCGTTCTTTTTATTAAATGCTTTTACAAAGCAAGACGTAATGCTTGCGAAAGAGAAAAGAAACAAATGCAAGTGAATCAACAAATGTATTTAATTTAGATAGATAGATAGACAGACAGACAGATTAGGTTAAAATAAAACACAAGCTAATTATGAAAGCTTTATATTTCCTAAAGTTTTATTTATATGTACATATATACATTTTAATTTAAAGTTTAATATTAATTGTCAAAATATAATTGTTTATGTGTAACACATTAAGTATATAATATAAATAAAAACATAATTCAAATAACTGTAATAGATAATTAGCAGACAGAAACGTTTGTGTTTCTAAGTAGATTTATTATATATATATATATACACACACACAAACAAACACACACACATCAAATTATGTGGGAAAATCATCAAAGTTTAAGATACACATAACTCAAGAATAAATAAATAAATAAATAAATAAATAAATAAATAAATAAATAAATAAATAAAAGCTGTCCTTGAATAAGCCTGAATTCTGCTCTGTTAGGTTAGCCTCTGTCTCCATCTGGTGGTAATAAATACGATGATCAAATGGAAAAAGAACTCCAAACTGCCCTGAAACTGTGCACCCAAATCCTGATTTTAAGATCTGGCTGTCCACACTTTAGTCACATTGTGTATCTTCTATGCAAGTATCAAATCATTTGTAAATGTCAGCATGATGCCTATGACAACTGAAAGTCCCTTACGAAAAACAAGTTTATTCAAGTGTGCTATTAGTATACTTATTTTAAAATAAAAAAAATTGGAAAGTATACTTTTAGTCTACTTTTTATGTACTTCTCAGAAATGGGCTTTATGTACTTATCAGAAATATACTTAAAATGACATTTAAGTATACTTGACTTATA
>NW_015547669.1:105183-126094 GCF_001515605.1 Sinocyclocheilus anshuiensis | reverse complement strand
CTCAAAAAATGCTGGGAAATCACTTCATGTAGCCCTACAAGAGTGATTACTGATAAACTGTCTGAAAAAAGAAAGTAATGCTTTAGAGAAGAAAGAAATCAACCACTGACTTTCAAAGCTGCTACACAGTAACGACTTTCTACTAAGTATACTACTAGTACACTGATATTTGTATACTTACTACATAAAGTATACTTAAAAATATACTTGAACTTTACTTAAGTATACTTAATAAAATAAACTTGTAGTATACTACTTTTTGGTAAGGGGTAGCTATCAGTGCAGAAGAGAGGATGGAAAACCTTTGCACATGTCCAGTCCAGTGATTGGGAAACAAAGGACCTGAGAAACAAAATAAACAAATGACATGTCTGTTGGATCTCAAGCCACATAGAGACGCGTGTTTGTAAAATCAGATGACATGCCTTTTTGCCTACTGAATACAAACAAAACATACCTGATCACCAGATATTTCCAAGAATAGCCTTTTTTTTGCAGACTGTATGAAAAAAAGCAATTTTTTAATGATGTGCCACAGGAGTTTTCAAATATATATTAGTCAGAGGGAATCGAATTGTAGATAAACGTGAACATTAGACGAGGAACATTGGTGTTTGCTTTATTAGCTGCAATGGAACTTGACAAGTTGCGGTTTTTTAGTTACATGTATATTCAGTTTGGGTTTGTATTTTAAATTGTATTTTGTAAAAACCATTGAGCTTGTCCTGAAGCTCTTTTATTGTTAATTCCTTCACTTGGCCTTTGTCGTCCTGGCCGTACTAGCCCTTCCCTGTGTACTGATTGTTCTTTAGACAGCAGGTGGCTCTCCAGTAGTACTTTGACACTGTGACTCTCTTATTAATTTTGACTTTTGTGTCAGGAACTACACCAGTCACCACATAAGCTGCCTCATCACAGGATTTGAGGTCTTCTATTACAGCTTCCTCATGTCTCAGCCAAACCTTCTGACTGAAATCTGAATTCTGCCGAGCTGCGCTGGTCAGTGTGGATGTGGCCAGCATTGACAGATGATTGTTGGTGTGAAGCACGGGATAGAGGTGACCTTTGTTATAGCCAGAGCTATACAGAAGAAAGTGACAGAAGAAAAACAAGCCGTCTCATGGTGAATCTCTGAAATCCTGAGTCTGCAGAAAGGAGGTTAACGCTCTCCTTTACATAGTCGAAGGGGAGGGATGGGAATCACATGACTGTAAGTTACCTCTGTGATTATATTCTGTGCAAATTTGTCATAAGTTTGAAAATATGAAAATGTAACATTCATATTTTCCTGAAATTCAAATATTTAAGAAACACAACCCAAACCTTTGCTTGCACACACACAGACACACACTCACACTCACACTCACACACACTCGCACGCACACGCACACACTCACTCTCACTCTCACACTCACATGCACACACACACACACACTCGCACACACGCACTCTCACACTCACACGCACTCGCACACACTCACACACACACACACACACACTCGCACACACGCACTCTCACACTCACACGCACTCGCACACACTCACACACACACACACACACGCACGCACACACACACACACCTTGTGTAAACATCTTGAGTAAACACACACACACACAAATATTACACAGAGATTAAGATTCTTGATAGATGGCATTTTTTTCCCCATCACTTCTTGTTGCATCTATGTTGGAACAAAAAACAAGGATTTTTTTTATTTATTTTTTTTACTTATATCTTTTATTTAAGACCTTCCAGTGAGCATCAGTAATGCTGCTCTAAAAGTCAATAAAAATATCAAAATAGTTGTTACAAGGCTTTGCTATTTTTTAACAAACACCACACATGTTCTCAGCAGATGCCTTTCATTGGCAGCGAAACAGGTGCAGTGACCCGCAAATACGATGTTTATTTTCCTGAAGAATGAGTGGAGTTAAACAATGAGACGAGACAAATTGTTTCTCCTCCAGACAGCAATTACAGGACAGCTCAGTTTGTGAGGATGTGAACACAGACAGACTGAAGAGTTATGTCTGAGATCATTTATTCATCATCATCATCCTCATTGTCGTTGTCATCATCATCATCATCATCTTCGTCGATGTCGTCATCATCATCATCGTCCTCCTCTTCATCATCATCATGGTTGTAGTCAGTTTCGTCACCAGGGTTGATTCTTCCAGACATCACGTCTTCGATCCAGGTGTCGAGCTCGTCAGCGGTCGGCATGTTCTCTTCATCATCCATCTCCATCCACACACTGTCAGCCTGAGAATCACACACAAGACCAATCCCAGACAGAATAAGATTTCACAAAGTCATATGAATTAGCCACCAAACTACCATGAGATTGTGTTGGACAAACACACTTAGAATAATCACAAACATCAAAAACCTCCATAAGGTTGTGCTTATGAAGTACACGATGATACTCTCAGACACTGGAGACTTGAGTTACATGATTAAGTGAAGAGAATGACTCGAGACTTGACTTGGACTTGAACTGCATGATTTGACAATACTTCATAACAACTCTAATTAAATTATTATTAAATCAATCAACATCAGGTGATAAAATGCAAGCCCCCACTGATCAGTCTCATGACTTTTTTTAATATTTATAAAATATATTTAAACAATATTTCCAGAATATCAACATGATTGCAAATGTCTATACTGATTTAATAAACACAAAAAGTTAATAAAGTGACATTTTAGACATACTCTATTTCTCCAACAAACGTAGTTCCAGAGGAAGCAAAAAGTTTTGCATCTTGGAGCAATACATAATGGTGTTATGCTACTGAACGAATCAGTTCAGAGATTCAGTGTCCCATTCACGATCACAGTCAATTGAATTGAATCACTGTTTTGAACAAATCACTTGAATGAATGAATCAGTGACTCACTCATTAAGACACTGATTTGCCAACAAGTATCCGACCTTAATGCTAAAGATAATTGGTTTTAAGAACTGTTCTTGGAACTTTGAGGAACCAGAAATAGTTCTTCTATGACATTGCTGTGAAAACCCCCTGGAGTTGCACATGTGTGATCACTGGCAGTAAAGATAAATGATGTGCTCACATCCTCAACGTCCACCACGCCGATCTGTGGAGACGAGAGGTCAATGCCGAAGGTCTTCTCCCAGTACGGCACCATCTGAGGGCACACAGTGGGGTCAAATGTCAAACCTGGGTTCACATTCGTGTAACTGAGGCATTGTGGGAAGTTGCATTTGTAAATGAGCATCCACTCAAACAAAAAAAAAAAATTTTTTTATTTTTTAAATCCTTGGAGGTTTTTAGAGCTGATGTGCCCCGCATACTCATTCAATTCATTCAGTTGTCAACTATCTCCAGTAGAGCGCAGCAGAGTCAAACAATATATGATCCTTATGTTGAAGCACCTGCTGAGCACACAATGTGTTGTTTATGTAGTATAATTTATTGTTTATGTCATTAAATTGATTTTAGGAATCATGAAAATATACAGTATATCCACTATATCAACAACAGCACAAATGTAAAAATGACATTGACAATCTATAATGACACAATGTTAAAGGTGCATCGTTCAAACAGTTGTCAACTATCTCCAGTAGAGCGCAGCAGAGTCAAACAATATATGATCCTTATGTTGAAGCACCTGCTGAGCACACAATGTGTTGTTTATGTAGTATAATTTATTGTTTATGTCATTAAATTGATTTTAGGAATCATGAAAATATATATCCACTATATCAACAACAGCACAAATGTAAAAATGACATTGACAATCTATAAGGACACAATGTTAAAGGTGCATCGTTCAAAAACATGTTCTTGGAGAAATCAAAGGTATGTTCAATGGATACCGTATTATAGAGGTTTGTCATACCAGTGGGAAGTCATCAGGATCGATCCAGATGATGCTTAAGTCTGGGTT
Source organism: Sinocyclocheilus anshuiensis (assembly GCF_001515605.1). Taxonomy (NCBI): domain Eukaryota; kingdom Metazoa; phylum Chordata; class Actinopteri; order Cypriniformes; family Cyprinidae; genus Sinocyclocheilus; species Sinocyclocheilus anshuiensis. The sequence goes on along the minus strand of NW_015547669.1, from coordinate 122,168 downwards.
CTCTGTGTTTTCTTGAGCCACTTCCTTCAGGATCTCCAGGAATTCATAACCGTCTGGTAAAAGTCAATATTCAGTCATTTGGAGTCACGAACATGAAATCCCTCAGAGACTCTCAAACTCAGATCAGTGTTTACCAGGGTCAGACTCCTCAGCGAAGGCCACAATGTGCTGTCCGTTAATATCATCTTCCTAAAACAGGCACAAATCATAGAGTTAGTAACAGTCATGGCAACTGTTCAATATTCCTTATAGCTTTAGCTTTGGATAATGGACAGAGTTCGTCTTACCCAGATCTCATACATGCTGTGGGGCTCCAGCTTTCTTAGAGTTGGCCTAAAATAAGAAAAAAAAACAGAACTGCAGATTTTATTCAGGCATCCTTCTGAGAGGTCTTTTGAGGAAAAGTTGTGATTTTATATTGTATTTTCATTTTCTCTTCAGCCATTGGTTGAGCACTGATCAGAGTTCACCTGTCGTGCTCCTCGATGAAGCTGACGATGTCGTCCTCCGTGTAGGGTTTGCCGGGGATGCTGACGGGTTTGTTCATGAAGGGCTCGTAGAAATCCACTTCATTCATCTTCAGGTTTAACTTCTTAGCGATCTGGAAACGTTCAGGCATAACGCAGACCAGACACAATGAACACAGAGACCATTAAAGGCTTCTAGTCTTTTAAAGGCTTTTAGTCATTTCAAAATATTCAAAATATTTTTTTTCTACCTAATTGTACATTTTATGTGTAGAGAGTCGGATAGTCTTGTGGGCCCTCTGACACATATCGTAAAACATTGATTATCAAGATAAGAGCTTATGACAGGTCTGCCTTTAAAGATGTAAGTTGTAGTTATGTTAAAATAAATTCAAATCAAAATGAATTAGGTCTTTACTTGTTTTATAAGGCTATGTTTAACATCATTCAATAACCACATACCCCTTTGTGAATGAATGAATGCATGAATGCATGAATGAATGAATGTGTGGAAGTAGCTACCTTTGGCTCAAATGTGGCAAAGAACTTGATGAAGGGATGAAATTCTTCAGCTGCGTCATCGTACTCAATGAAGTCTGAGAAATAACAGCATTGGCATGATGGAAGCTGCTTGTTACAAGTATACGAGTAATCAGAATTAATTAAAGAAGTTCAGGTGTAACGGCATACTAACGTGAAGATTTGGCGCTCTTGAAGTAGGCCATCAGTTTGATGTCCTCCTCGATGTGATGGAAGCCTTTGAGCTCTCTGTCATTACTGATGATCTCCACAGGCTCCTCGATCACCTGACAGAAGAACCAGTCACTCAATAATCAATGACCTTTAGATGCGTGATCGGTTATGATGATAAACACTCACGTCATAGAGGAACTCCAGCAGCGTGTCGGCCGCCAGCTCTCCATCGTACTCGATGATCTCGTCATCAGCAAAGATGTAGATGCTGTCCACCTCCAGCAGACCTGCCCAAAATAAGCATCTGAACGTTTCAGAGGTGTTTGAATGGACTGGCAGATTAAAGACGGACGGGATACTATATCAACATTTGCACAACATGAATAACCCAAGAAGGATTTTCCTGGAACAACACTTTTATCGGTAACACTTTATTTCGATAGTCCACTTTAGACATTCTGCTAACAGTACGTAAATTTGCTACTACATGTCAACTAGCAGTCATTAGAGTATTAGTAGACTGTCTGCTTAATAACTTCTAACACTGTATTTTGATGGGTCCACAACATACAACATACTGACTATGAGAAAGTTTGCAAGTATATGTCAACTTATTCTACTAACCCTAAACCAACCCTGACAGTCTACTCTGAGAGTTAGTAGACATGTAGTTGTGAATTAATGAGAATTAATTGACATATAGTTGACATAGTTAGTTATAGTTAGTAGAATGTCTAAAGTGGACTATCAAAAATAAAGTGTAACCCTTTTATCAACCAATTATAGTCCTATATCCACTCTTAAAATCAGAAGACAATGTTTTAATGATAATAATACAGATCAAGAACACGCCCTATTTATGCAAACTGCATAAAGCAACAGGTCACTCCACAATCATTGGCTTATTCACTTCAACATCTTAAATTTCAGTCTGTTCCTCAACAAAGATGCATCGTAAACATATTTTTTTGACGCTATAAATAAAGATTATTGGAATATGTTTTTATTGTGTTTTATTGCTGTTTCTTTGTAATTAGTTTTGAAATGTACTAGCAATTGGTGAAAATCATTTCAAAGCAAATCCTACACCATTTATTTTTCTTCAGTGTGTTGCAAGGGTTCAGAAAACTGCTCAAGTTGTATGAATTACTGTTTTGTTAGTGGTAACACTTTACAATACGTTTTATTTTACACTTTACAATAAGTTAATGAATTAACTAACACTGAGCAATAAATTAGTTGAAGTATTTATTAATCTTTGTTAATGTTGGTTAATAAAAATACAGCTTTTCATAGCTAGTTCATGTCAGCTCAAGTCCATTAAATAATATTAACAGGTGCAACTTTTCATTTAAATAGTGTATTAGTAAATGTTGTAAAGTTACATTGGCCTTTTTATCCTTTTTAGAGCTGGTCACTGAATGCTTTCGTTATATGGAAAAGAGCAGCATGAATGTTCTAATAAATATCTCTTTTTTGTTCCATGGAAGAAAGAAAAGGATACAGGTTTGGAACAACTGAATAAATGAGCGAATAAATAATGACTGAGTTTTCGTCTTTGAGTGAATTATTGTAGATAATTCATTATAAGCGGATTTTCTGCGTTCATCTTTCTTGAGCATTGTAATAATAAACCAAGATAATTGGTGTTTTACAAGGAAATACTATTTCAGTCTTTCTACTTTCACATTTTCTCATTTAATTCAATGTGTTGCTTGTCGTTTGTTTGTGAATATTTATGATTTAAATTGCACTTTCTAAGTGAAAATTATTTCAAAGTAAATCCGACACCAAATGTTTTTCAGTGTATAGGTTATGATGAAACGCAAGACAGTGTAAGGAAATACAATAACCGCTAATCCTTTTGCTACAGAGAAAAATTCAGTTTTCTGTTATACAAAGCATTAATTTTCATGTACTGTTCACCAGCAGCGTGTACTTCAACAGACTGATGGCTATCAGAAAGTGAAGGTAAGAATTGTATTACAGGCAGAAAACGGAAGATAATAGATCTCAGATGCATTCGTATTACCCAGCATCTTAGCAACCGCTCGGTCTTTCTTTGAATCCACCAAACCGAATCCAATGTCCTCATCTTCAAAATCATCAAGCACCTGGGCCGCAAGCTGCAGGAATAAGAAAGAGTTTATTGTACTGTATGCAAGTCTGAATCAGAATCAGTCTAATCTAAACAAACAACGCATCAATGCAGAGCGTTCAGTCCTTTTATAGTCGTGTTGGGCCATTCAGTAAAACAGCCATAATGCAGCCATAAAACACGTCGACCCAATGAGGCAAAGACACCTCTCTCTCATACTATATACTCAAAGCCAAACGAGACACAAGGCCGTCAAAGCAAATGCCAGAAGTGCTGCCTCTGCACTTTCTAAATCTGTGTGAAATAGGAGCTGAAGATGGACAAGGGATCTGACCAATGCAGGGTTTGATCGGGCATGTCAAAGACTGGAAATACGGACACAGGTGCAAATGTATAGTTACTGTATGTATGCTGTCGCTTGGGTCAACCGCATACATAAACATACAGACACACCAATGCACACGTGACCAATCTACACATGCCTTCTTAAAGTTGCACTCATTCATTTTCCTCGTATACACACATGCTTGAAATGAGAGCATATGTATACATAACAGCAACATTCAACACAATAAATACATGAAGAAGAATATCATACATACGGTAGTCATTTACCTTCAAGTATCAAATGCACTGAAACGTCCTTTAGATTCCACCTTACCAAAGCGCCAAAGCATTCGACCCTTTACAGGCCTTCTTTCTGACTTCACATATTGCAAAACCCTTGCAAACCATTACACATCGCAACTGAATTTCTCACACCCTCACATTTGTACATAAATGAAGAGTTCACCAAATCAAAATCGATTTACTCACCATCATGACATGTATAACCCATATTACATTTGAGTGAAATAAAAGAATAACAGAGTGAAAAAGAAGTGCGCTTAATTGTATTTTATGTGCACATCAAATTTTAAAATATATATATTTTTAAACTGTACTTGCAGATAATATACTATTAAATAATTAAAAGGCCACTTAAGTGACTTAAAGAGAGACACTTTCACGAGTGAACACAACACACTTAAGTGCACTTTGTAATATTTTAAAGTACATTTTTAATCATTGTTTCACATCTTTTGCCATGTTTACACTTATTCTGATGTGTTGACTATCATACTAAAGCACATGTAAAGGACTTGACTATCATTTTAACTCTAGTGTGCTATTCAATATTACATTTATATATACAGTTAATATATTTTAAATGCGCTAAATTGCAACTTCAATACAAATGTATTTAAATACATGATATACACATGCCATTAAAGTATATTCAACTGAAAGTACATTAAAGTCAGTACATTCAGAAATTGCACTGTCTTTAACCATATTTCAAAGATGATATATGTAATTATGAAATAACATAAAAAATCTACTTAAGTCCTACTTAAGTGGGTCAAAAACATTCTAAAGTTCACGTAATTGCATTTATTATAAATTCAAATAATATTCATGCATTTTCATTTAATTGCAGTAAACATGCAGTTAAGAGTGTGAAAACATTACATCCAGTTCACATTATATAGTATAAACTATAATTCAGGAGCCCTGGACTTCTTTTTGACAAAAGGGACCCATGCTCTCAAAATTCAGAACAGTAGTCTATATGATTGATGTGGTGTGACTGAAGTCTTCTGTAGTCATACAATAACAAGTTGTTATTCTCTGAAATTCTCAAATCATTGACATAATTAAACTTGATGCATGAAAATAATGTTGTCAATGTTGACAGATGCCACTGGTTTCGACTAACATGAGGGTGAGTAAATGATGGCAGCATTTTCATGTTCGGGTGAAACAGTTTTTGAACATCCCTGGCTGTAACAAATCAGCACACAAGCGTCAAAGTCACGTCACTCAAAACACGACACTTTAGCTTGATTCCTCCATTTCTCTTCATCAGAGTTTGTCCCCATCTAGCTGAGCGTTTAACACATCCTGCTCATGATGTAGACGCCGGGACAAACTCTGCTCTTCTCGAGGGTGAGCGTCGCATTCAAGAACAGGCCAATAAGCGGACATATGTGTTAATGGCAGCGACTGGTCACTCATTGTCTCGGCCTCACAGGAAGTGCTATCCTGTAGAAACTCACTACGGCAGCTCTCACCGGCCACATCCAACACGTCTGAAGGAGCATCATTCATTCTCTCCATGGGTCTTACAAACCGCTCATAAGTCATAAAAGGGCTTTAGAGTGGACAGTGAGCAGCCCTAGTGAGGGGGGAAGGATGCTGTTCAGATATTTTGGATGAAGCTTTAGTGATAAGCCAGACTTGACAAACACAGAGGAAGAAAGAGAGAACAGAACAAAACACAAGTCATTCGAGGGCCTGAACATACCTGGTACGTCAGGGCGGCGGGGCTTGTTAGCAACTGCAGAGAAAGGTCAGGTGACTTTAGAGTGTTAAAAACTATGACATTTTTAAGCAGAAAGAATGAAATAGTATTTTCTTGCAAAATGTACCCATTCATCTTTAATTGCAACTTCCAAAAGTAATTTATTTACAGTGTAATTTCATCAACTTTTTTCACGTTTCACACAAAGTATGATTACAATGGCAGATTATCAATTAATAAAGGTTTATTTTTGTGCAGATCCTTGCACAATACTATGTTATGAGCTCAACGCACTTTTACCATAGTGCATGATTTGTAAACTAATACATTTAGATGTTTGCACCACATAAGCAGCTCTATATGTTTGGCTTTTCCAACATAGCAAACTTGCTCAGGAGTGCACCCGGTATAGCATTGCACCTGTGATGTGAAGTACTTGAGAATGAGTCCCGTCAGACATGATGCTTGTAAAAGCAAGATAAAATGACATGGTGCTTCAGCATTTATCTCATGTGTTTTATCTCGTGTTTGCTATCATTCAGGTTTTGGATTGGGTTTAGTGTGGGTGGGACATTATTTTTAAACGTTTAAAGTTTAATTTCCAAACTGCCATGATACATGCAACAACTAGTGCAATAAAATGTAACCAGTTTCACATTCATCTGTATTAGATAAAAATGGGAAAAATACCAAACTGTTCACTATTCACAATATAACCCCCCACCACTCCCAATCCTTCAAAGGTATCTAAAGGCAATTAAATAATAAAAACATTAAACATTTTTGTTAGATCCTGATTTTTTTTTTTTTGTAAAATAAACATTGCTCTGTATTCGTAGCACCAGACTGTTAAGTTGAAGTATGTTTATCTGTGAGAAGCTGACAGCTGAAATGACTCAGCTATGATTCATATTTGACAGCATGTGTTCAGACAGAGACAGAAGCTTAGAAACCGAGAAAAAAATAATTTTTTAAACACCAGAATCATTTTTGACACAATCATGGATGTTTTGTGTGAAAGGACTGAAAGGTCGAATTCAAATGACTGTTCTTTAGATGGTAAAGAGAAACTGAATTGCCAAAAGGACTAATTTTCCCATCAAAATGTTTTATTCCTTTTATTCCGTGATGTTTAACATGACCGGAGAGGTCTGACCTTCACTTTAGAAGTTAATGGGTTCAGGAAATAAAAAAAAAGTATAAATAAAAAATAAATAAATACATAAAAAACAATGAGCTAAATGTTTCTTTAAAGATCTAAATCTGTACCAGAGAAGGTCAATTCCATCCTTGACCTGAGGTGATCAAAGGTGATTTCATAAAAACTACTTTAAATAGTAACTTTTTTTTTTTTTTTTTACAAAATTCTTCTTTTATCATACAGTTTTGGAAAGTCATAAAGATTAGTACATGACAAAATGGAGAAGTGCTACTCATCTAGTTATGTTCCCCTTCAGGAACTCATGCTGCGTCAGAGAACACTTTGGGAATGCTTATGCGTAATCCAGAATCACATGACGTCACCGGCAGGGTTGTAGCAACCAGGAAGCATAAAAGCACGTGCGTTGGAGACAGCGGCAGCTTCTGCCGTTCAGTATAAGCGCTCTATGTTTGTATTATCTTATTTACTGTCTTTGAATCAAAGCATTATGGCAAGCAAGGGACAAACAGGCTTTCAGACTGTGTGTTCCTGCCTGCTCGCACTTCATTACAGGTGTGGATACACACAGCTTGTGTGTCGCTTGTTTGGGAGCGGTCCATCCAGTTTGAGGAGCTGTTGGAGGTAGTGACTCGAGCAGTGGCCAAGCTACTCCCCCAGAAAAACAAAAAGAGCCGGGGCGGCACTCTAGATCGAAGTCTTCAAGGGAGATGACGGGTCTGAGGACAAGTGCGTCAGGACTTCTGAGGGCAGGCCTCTCTGTGGAAGAGTGGTGTACACCACATCATACGGTGCCCATCTCTCCTCAGTGCCCTCAGGAGATCGGTCTGTGCCCCGGTGCTTCAGGGCACAGCTGTCTCCAGCGAGCGCATCTCTCAGCATCCGCCCGTAAACGTAGTGGTTCTGGAAGGCTCACTACCTCCAAGGAGCAGCTAGATTGGCTGTTCACTGCTGGTCCTCCGCTTCATGGCACCAAGCTAGCTGCTCTAAGTACACCAGAGGTCACAGGATTTGGCAGTGGTTTTAGAGGCCCTTTCCAAACCTCCCTTTGAACCCCTGGAGGAGGATTCATTGATATTTCTTACAGTCAAGAGTGTACTTCTGCTAGCCATCTCTTCCCTGAAGAGAGTCTGTGATTTTCAGGCTCTTTCTGTTGCCCCCTCTTGTCTTGAGTTTGCCCCTAGCATGGCCAGAGCCTATCTTTACCAGACCGGGGTATGTCCCCAATGTGCTCTCTGTCATTCCATGGCCAGTCGTGCAGCAGGCCTTCTACCCTCCTCCCTTTCAGGACCCTGACCAGGACAAGCTTAACCGTGTGTGTCCAGTGCGAGCTGTCCTGTGGAGAAAGTCGGACCAGTTGCTTGTCTGCTACAGTCCGTATAAGAAGAGTCTTCCTGCAAATAAGCAGACCTCAGTTCTCTCGGCCTAGCTGTGCCCATCCACACTAGACAAAGATTTGTCAGTCTGGCGGCGTGGACATACTCGTTCCCAAAGCGTTCTCCAATGCAACCTAAGTTCCTGATGGGGAGCGTCTCTAGTTTACGCATGTAACCTTAGTTCCCTGAGGGAACGAAACGCTGCATAACTTATGAGGCATTTTTAGTTCACCAGTTCAATGCTAAATGTGTTCTTCTATTGCCCAGTCTCTTGCTCTCTCTGTGTGTAAGGCCTATAAACAGTCAAGGTTTTTCAAACATCTTCAAAACTTCCAAACAAGACTTTATCAATCCAACATTCAAAATTGATCTTAGCTATCATTACTTTTGTAGTTAAAGTTATGCAAATTTCTTTGAATTCCAATTAAATCCTTTCATTCACATTTGAATTGCAGTTTTGCATCCTCGATTTAAATTCAGTTCAATTTCAAGAACTGCATTGGAATTTAAAAAGCAATCAATTACATAGAAAACTGATATATTCAGTCCTGATTCACTTAGCATTTACACTGTCATTCAAAGCATAGGGATTGGACAGCTGTTATGGCAGTTACTCAAATTAACTGCACTAGAGCAATCGCACCAGAGTTCATTTTAATCGAACCAAACCTGCCATTAATTGGCTGTTGAGAGCTAAAGTGAGCAGCCACTGTCTGTCATTTCTTCTGTTGCGATACATTTGCAGTGCATCTTTCTCCCTGAGGAGGAGTCTGAAGACCCTGTGCGCTGTCTTGGGGTTTTATGAGTGTCGTGGATTGGGCTGGTGGTTCAGTGAGTGATTGAGTTCGCTCTGATGACTCATGAGCGCATCACCTCACCTCTGAATCATCATCGCTGAGCACACTAAACAGCAGCGTCTGTTTCTGTCCCCTCCACACATAAAATCATCCTGAGAGAGGACGGCGGGTTCAGCACTTCCAAAGCGGCGCAACCCGACTGCAGCTGGTTAACAGCGATAAAAAAGAGTGATGATATACGCCAAAAGGCCAACAAAAAAGAATGATGCTTTTAATCTGATGGACCCACAATTTAGTATCAACATTTCAGTGAACATTTGCCGTTTGGGAAATATGAAACGGCTATGACTACAGAGCAAGACATATTAAAATCATAACTACAATCCTGAAGGCACCAAGACAATATCTAATGAAACTCGACGCATTCAGCGCTCAATCATTTTCACGTTCAGTTTATTCTCCTCTGCCAGTCAGCAATGCCCCTGTTTTACATGATTATCACATTATCGTATGGTTCTATTCATGCATTTCCTGCCAGTGATTCATTGTTTTGAAATTCAAAATTGGTTCAGGTGTGAAGAAGGCAAGGAAAGGCAAGGTTATTTAGCACATTTCATACACAGTGGGAATTCAATAAGCTTAAATAAATGAATGCATAAAACATTTCATAGTTAATATTAACAAATAAAAACACAATACAAGTAAGAAGTAAAAACTGAAAAAAAAGACATTTTATTATGAAAATAAGACTAAAATTTAAATTAAATGTTTAAATTAAAATAAGATTCAGTATGAAGGACATAAAAGGAAAATAAAAAAAGAAGATCAGAGCAGTGTGATTGGTTAGAAAAAGGTAATTTTGACTATTTGTCTTACAATTCTGACATTTTTCCTCATGATTGTGAATTTATATTTCACAATTTGGACTTTGTTTTCTAAAAATTGTGAATTTAATTGAGAAATCTTTTCTCATAGTTTATATATTGCAATCGATAACTCACAATTGCAAGACAAAAGTCAAAAGTGCAAAATACAAACTCACAGTTGCGAGAAAAAAAGATATTGAACGTTTAGTTTGAGACACTTTGTAAATGAGATTCTCTGAGCATGTGGCACGCTTGTTTCAGACAGTTATTGTTTTATTAATCTACATTTGCTTTCTCTTAGCTGCTTTTGTTACATATTGATGTCGTCAGTCAGATGGCATGTCAGTTCCTCACCAGAATGAGCTGCATTGTACTTTAATGCTATGATAGCAGCTGCGGATGGCAGTGGATCTCAGATTTTCTGTGCGGCCCTGAGTTCCTTTCTGCACCAAAGCAGGATTGGAGTCTATGCTTGAGAGATGCAAGTGCTCTTAAGAGTGTGATTCAGCTGGAATATGAACTCATAAAGAACACAGAGTGCTCAGACTTCTCATTTCACTGCGCGAGGCTCGCTCTCCACTGCAATGATGGGAAACACACAGAGAAAGATAATGAAGCATCTGAAGCGGCGCTTCATAAGTGATTACTCATTCATAAAGCCTCGACGGAGTCGAGATGCATCCAGTTCATTCGGTTTACAGCTATATGAATATGAAGACTCACATGCAGATGTGAACAGGAATTATACCGGTGGGTGAGAGCATGAGGTTAAAAGAACATCTGTGACATAATTGACAGGGGAATTATGTAATTGTCTAAAAATATACTCTTAAAGATACCGCATCATCTCACAAGTGTATATAATGAAATCTATAATTTAGTTTTCTTTATGATTTATAGATTCTTTATATTTTACTTCTGGCATTAAACCTTTTAAACTGAACTAGATTCATGACTGCATCTGACTGAAAAAAAAAGAGAAAAAACGAAATCCATCCCTTTAAGCCATTTCAAGCCCTTCATAAATATCAAGATGAAGGTTTATATTAAATATCGTTAAAAGGCTGCACAATATTAAGACAATATTGTTTATCTACCCATGAATCCCCTTGTGCCAAAACCACAACAAACGAGGAACAAAACTGATGCCATGATTGTCTGATATGAGATATAGTTGTGAAAGGCTGCGTTTAAACAGCCTGTGGCGTGAGCCTGTATTTTCCACATTAATAAGTCATATGTGCCATGAAGCACACAAAGATTATTATGCAAGACTCCACCGGCCGGCCATGAAAAATGCACACGGCTAGTCTATATACGTGAAGTACAAGAGAACAACACGACGAGTTCAGACCACGAATAATGGATGATTTATCAAGTTCAAGGAAAAAGTATAGTACGACTTACCTGGATTTCTGCAAAAGTTAGATCTGATCTAAAGCAACTGCATCACTACAACAGATAAACACAGTCTGCTTAAACAAAGAGGCCTAACATAGAAATGATGAGACGTGCTATTGTCTTTATTGGCCTGGAGTCCTATGGCCCACCTTACGACGATGCCGGAAAAAAAACACAGCAATAGTTCAACCACAAGCACAGCCAATGACATCAAACCTCATTGTGCAATGATGTCAAATACATAAATAGCAATGATGTTGATGTATTGCATATTTGATTTAGGGACTATACATGAGTCGGTCAATGATTTGATTGATTTGAGATTGAATAACCACTTACATTTTGCTCAGTCTTTCTTTTAAAATGAATGCATCAGACTTGAATTACATCGCTGGAGCTTTATGAATTACTTTTATGCTTCCTTTATGTTCTTACATTTTCTCGACTTGTGCATTATTTGAGCTGTAAAGTTAATTTACATTGACAAGCACTTTTTCAGTTACTCAAACGCTATGAAATGAAGGTGTGTGGTGAGTTTTTACCATCTCATAGAAATCTAAGATATATTAAAATCATGGCTGTGAGCAAAGCACTCTAGAAATGTTAAGGGTTAGTATGATTCTTCAAAGAGGATTCAGCTTACAGGAGGTAGAAAGCAGGTCTGATAACTTTTGATTACAAAGGTTATTTTACAAAATGAACAGTGACAATTTACATTATCTGTCAGAATGAATGTTTGTTTTATAAGCATCCTCTGCCTTATTTTGGACCTTGAACTCATACTGCTGAAGCTTATAATTGTCCAAAAAGCTATAAGTCTTTGTGCATCAGAAGGAATAGTAGGTTTACGTTTATGCATTTAGCAGATGCTTCTAGTGACTTAGAAATGAGGAACAAAGAGCAAAGAACCAACTCTTACTGTACATGTCCAAATTATAATGTCCAGAATTCGTGCTGATTTATGGCTGAACTGGCGATGACAGTTTGTAATGTGCTTGTAACAGCTTGCAGATGCCGAAATTACTGAAATAATGATTTCGACTGTGGTTTGGCTGAACTTCTCTTCATTAACTCAGTGAACCAAGGCACTTTGCTCTGCTAAATTTAAAAGTAATTTTCTTACATGAATAAGATATATGAATACATCCCACCATTATTCACAGAGCAGGTTAATCATTAATAATAACCACACACTGAGCAAGATTCACTTTTTTTGAACAGTCCCCATCTAAAACCTCACCAGATCATTTCACCAAACTCCTTTGAGATTCACCCATCGTAATGACAATTACAGGTACAACAATGAGAAATAAAACCTTAGTAATTATTATTAATAAAGTGTATTGTTTTTTTGTCCATTTTATTCCATAAACATGGTTGTTTTTGTGTTGTTACTCTATGATATTGCAAGTGTTGCCGTGCTGTGCTGAATATTTCAAATGCTCTAAATGTGCTGCACCATTTTGTTTATTATGTAACAAGAGCAACAAGTTTTGTTATTGGCAGACTCAAATAAAGTCTGTCTAACATGATAAATAATGCATTTGTGAATCAGAACACAGTGTTGTTCTTGGCTACAAATAAAAAGAAACCATAGCGCACTTAAAAATCTCTTCCACAGCTCGATTTGAGAAACGACACTGTGTTTTACAGTGGGTTTTTGATGAGGTGTTTGTTTATTGTCTCCAGCAGCACTATTAATGGCCAGATCCACTAGATGGCATGTTTTCAGCTTAAACTCAAACAAAGTTTGGCTTGAATTGATAGCATATGGGCAAAGACAAGGGAAATGAAGCAAAACTTGGTAAGTGAGGACAAGAAGAAAGAATCCAAAACTTGCAAGGACAGAACGAGCAACAGAAGGACAGAGCGGCTGAATGTGAGAACATTGGTCATGCCGGCTAAAATTAGCCGCTAACAGACAGACCCCAAGATAGCAGCAGCTATTCTAGCAGTGAATTTAGTAGGTCCGGATATTGCTGATGCATAGCAGCTCCTGGACCATGAGGGTTGTAACTGTCATGGTCAAGAAGACACGTACTCAATAGCGGAAGGTAAAAATAAAGACATTTAAATGCATTTAAAAACATTAGCATTGAAATGCATGACAATGTTTCAGTGCTTATGAAGGAATGAGAGCTGCATTATCATTCACATCCATCTCAATGGGAATGCTAATCATCACTAACTGATGGCATCACAAGAAACACACCAACTCAAACCTTCACTAGTGACGATCCTGATCTATGAGGTCAAAGATGGTGGACAGGACACACACGAGTCCATTTTAAACCTTGAACAACATCCAAAAATAATCTGTCACTGGTAAAACATCTGCTGTAATATAATGAAATACAGTACTGGCGATTTATATGCAGTTTAATTTGTCAGAACTCTTGCGAAAAAGGAGTACACTTTAGCATACTCTAAAATGAGTATTCAGAGATAATATATTTTAACAGAACATACTTAAGTGTGAACGGAATGTGACGTTTTCAGACACTTCATTTCATGTTAATGTTGATACATGTATTATATATGATTAAATGTATTGTATAAAAGTTGAAATTTATATTAAATGCAATTAGCTGAACTCTAGAGTGCTTTCTGACCCACTTAAGTAGGATTTAAGTACATCTTTTTACAATTACTTCTCTTGTCTTTAAAATTATGGTTAAAGTACTGCTGAATGTGCTGAAAAGCATTTATGGTAAATTAAAACATACTTCAATGCCATTTCAATTAAAACTAGTATGTCATTTATATATTATAAAAGTGTGCTTAAGTGTGTTAGGAAACATGGGTAGTTATGAAAGTGTCTCTTACTGTACCATGTGATAATGATGTCATTAGGTCAGATTGAGTTAGACCTATCGGACTCCGCCATCTAGAGTTTCATGCCAGAACTCTGTATATCACTTCACCCTATTGAAAAAAATATATATTTAAAATATATTTATTTCATACTAAGTATAGTTAAAATCTATTAACATATTTACTGACATATCGCTCGGGACTTACTGATATAAAAGTTATAATTCAACTTTATTTGGAGTACTACTTGAGCACAATGCACATTTTGTAATAGTAAGCCTAAAATGTGTTTTAATGTCACTTTTGATGAGGTTTGCATCATCTTTGAATAATATACTGTAGGTCTTTAAATGCAAGATATTTAAAGTGTACCTGAAGTATACTTGCAATAGTTCCACTTCAGCACAATCAAATATACTTCAGTATATCTTTAGTTGGACTTCAGCACTACTTTCACACAATTCAAGTGCATTAAGTATTAGCTGTTCCAATTTAGCAGACTTTAAGTATACCAAAAGTACAATGGCAGGGTATTTTTATTAAGCACATACATATGTAAATGTATTTGTAGTATGCTTAGCATGAAATATATTCATTTCGAATACATTTGAGTAATTATTAATTTTTCATTACTTAATTAATCATTACTAAATCATGCTAATGATTTAGTAATGATTCATTTTGCACAAAGGTAGAGTTTTGTCAACGCTATCTCACGACCAATTCGTACGTATTTTACGAGATGGCTAATTCGTACAACCTCACTCGTACAATTTTGTACGATTTGTCTAGACCCCAGTAACGGGTAGGTTTAGGGGTGGGGTTATGTGTAGGTCATTCGTACAAATTCATACGAATTGTGGAACTCTCGTAAAATACGTACGATTCAGCACAAATCATATGAATTTGTACGAGTGAGGTTGTACGAGTGAGGTTGTACGAATTCGTACGAATTAGCCACCTCGTAAAATATGTAAGAATTGCCGTGAGATCGGGCTGGTTTTGTACAAATCAAGACTGGACTGAAATCCAAAACCCTACCTGCTTTCGTGAAATTCAACCCCATTTCCCTTGAAACCCAATGGTCCTCTATAGCCCAGTTCATACATTCACTCGGACCTTCCCACTCATTCTTCTCTCATCGTTTCCCATGCACCTCCAAAGCAAGTTCCTCCACTTCAATTGGGATATTAATAAAGTTTGACACCTGACCTCAGCTCTTATATTTCATGTGCTGCCAGCTAAAACACTTTGAGGCATTTGAAGGGAGTTTTGTGTGGGAGGTTGAAGTGGATGCATGGACTGTAAATATATATTTTTGCTTTCTGCTATTTGGCAAATATCATTTGACACTGATAGAACGTTAATAGAAATTCAAAATCTGTGCCAGTGATGATGTTATAATGAATTTATAGTTTAACGATAACAAGAGATGGAGGTGTGTGTGTGTGTGTGTGTGTGTGTGTGTGTGTGTTTCTGTGTGTGTGTGTGTGTGTGAGAGAGAGAGAGAGAGAGAGAGAGTAGTAGAAAGTACAATGATACCCCATACATCCAAAAATTATGACAGCGCCCTCTTGTGGCAGGGTCTTTAATAAGCATCAGCGGATTAATTTACATTTGTACATCATTTTACATTTATGCATTTGTCAGTCAATTTTAACTAAAGTCACTTGGATTGCATTCACATACTTTGAATCACTGGAAACACAAAAAGGGGCCATTTTTTATTTGATGTGGACCACAATAATTGCATCATGTATTATTATATTATAATATATTATAATGTCATATTGGGAAACTGATTGTGCGCCACCAAAAATAAAGAGCCAGAAACAGCACTGTGAATGTTAATACAGAATACATTTAATATACTACAGATTTTGCATGTGTGCATATGCTCTCAGAAGGGCACTCATCCCCACCCGCCGCATGAGAGAGTGTTTATCACGTAATGCAATCACATGCAAACACAACATTTGCCCAAGACTACACTACTGGCACAGAATATGTGGACAGAGCGACAGAGGAAGACATTATTGCACTTGTAAACATGTAAACATAAGAAAACCTGACACGTACATATGCTTAGACGGTAGATGGTTTATTCAAATCTGACTTACAAGACAGAGATTTCCATCTGCTGCAGATCAGCCACAGTAAGTAACACCAGTCACAAATGTGCACAAAGATACAAAAGGCATCTGTTCATATTCTGTCAAAAATCTTTTTGTGGTGAATCTTGTTGCTTGGCAACTACAAATGTGACAGACTGTTCGCTGAAGTTGGTGTTTGCTGTTGGTTATTGGTTTGAATCTCTCTGGTTGTTTGAGGTGAGGGTCATCCAAAGTACCATCCAAAATACCAGAAGTAGTAGTTAAAGAACTGACCATCAAAAGACCCGATTGATCCCTACGCATTTATAGAAAAGTGTAAAAATCAAAGCAATGAAAACACAACCAATACTAGGCCTAAACCTCGTTTATTTTATACTGGAGCCGACGACATCTGCCCTCACAATAGCAGCGTTCTTTGCTCCCGGAGTCTCTGATGAGGAACGGTTAAACTGTGGCTCGGATCTGGGCCTAATTGGGTGGGTAATTATGGTTTGACACAAGCAGAGAGCAGAGTTAATTTACCACAGTCTGGCAAATGACATTGATAAGCATACCGGGAATAACGCGACCTTCAAGTCATGTTGCAATGATCGCATTTATAAGAGGCCAAGAACATAATTTCAAGTGGGAAACTCTGGATTTCCAACTTTCTGAGCTTGGTATTGACCGTAATAAATAAAGTTGTCATTTTGAATGTTGAGGGTATTTTATTTATTTTAATTTAATTTGCATCGTTATGCAAATCGTGAACAAAACTGAGAACTATGCAAATGCTTGACACATTCATTTTATTCCAGCCAACATCATCTACATCCAAATGCACACACACACACACACACACACACACACACACACA
>NW_015547669.1:100552-104819 GCF_001515605.1 Sinocyclocheilus anshuiensis | reverse complement strand
AGTTCCTTTCAGTGATATCGCAGAATGAATCCAGCGGAACGGAGCTTTCCAGAAGCATCAGATGACACACAAGCATGTGCTCTCTGTCTCTGAATGGCACTTTCCACAAATAGGGCACAAAATAGGGTCTGAAACTCTTAAAAAATGGACAACATTTTTTTGTACATTGTTATAGTGTTGCAGATTTAGGCTAAGTTAAAGAGGTTAAGCTGTAACTATGTATTATTGTATTTAGCATTGCTGAATCAACCTAGATACATCCATTTATACCAACAGCAAAACACATTTTTATTGGTTAAATCAGGTTAAAAAAGTCTTCTTAAGGTAAGTTGAGCTTATACAGTCAACATTACATTTAGTTTAAAAAATAAGAAATTGTTTTACATAGAGTGTTATTAACAACTAATCACATGCAAATACAAAACTATATTATTGGATATAAACATGTTTTAATTGTTCAGAAAGTCATAACCTCTGAAATGCAACAGCCTAAAATCCTCATAATTAAAGTGAAATCCAGATTTTTAAATGAGCTACTTTTCATTCTAAGGTTAATTTATGTTAATGCAAACATGTGATTTGTGCCTGTAATGCTCTTAATGGGATGCATTTATGAAAAGAGCCTAACGAACTGACAAAGTTCAAAAACTCTTGTTTTTCTCCTCCCGTTTCTTCCCTCCCTCTCAACCTTCTCTTTGTGGCTTGTGTTTCTCAGGATGTTTTTAGAAGTTCTTCTGTGAGTCTCTTTCTTCTCTGTTCCGTGTCTTGTGACAGGGAGAGAGAACTTCCCCATTACAGCATTTCCTGAGGCGCACACACGCACAAATACGCTGCTTTGATATGTCAGGGTCTTGCTCTCATTTGCATGGACCTGTAGTTTTGTCTTGGCGCTTGCATGTATTTTTGCATGTTCACACGAGCCTGAGGTGAACTGAGCATGCATGCATATATGCCCTTGCCTATGATAAATAATTAACTGATAAGGCAGCACATGACGAGCATATGACAAGACAACTATATGTGCATATATGAGGAGCACACTATCAGACAAAAATATCATCTGTGCATCCAGAATCCAGTTGGCTGTTTGCTCAATGGCAGGCGCACGCGTGTGAAGCGAGTCAAAACAAACTGGGTCACGGCATCATGGCGGACTGCCACCGTCAGCACTGCATCTAAATCCTCTCCCACTGCGCTTACAAATCCCTTTCAAAGAGCAAATTAAAAGCCAACTTGGTGTTAATGCTACACTGATACCAATGAACTTGCATTTCCAATGCACCAATGATATTTCCATAAAACTCAAATGTAATATGCAAATGTTACGATACGAATGGCCTGATGCCACCGCACCGTGATTAAGTGTCTGAAGTCTCTCTCTCTCTGCGTTTTATTTGAACGAAGACATACAATCATGTTCTTTATTAAAGTCTGCGATGCTTTCGAACTCTCTGCTCTTTGGATTTGCGATGTATTAAACATTCATGAATGTACAGTTGATATGGGGATGAGTATTTTGCGGCAGGTTTATAGTCTCGAGAGAGCCGTGCAGTTTAATCGTGTCTATATAATATCACGAGGTCAAGTTAACATGTGGCGGAAAAAATCAATAAACAGACAAGCAAGATAGATAGATAGATAGATAGATAGATAGATAGACAGATAGACAGATAGATAGATAGAAAGATAGAAATCTCTTTTGTTGTCATATTTTGCACTTCGACTTTACTGCCCCCTGTGGACAGATGCAGTACTGCATGACATTCCACTCTCCTTCCGAAAGTAAACCACTGCAATTAAAATTAGTTTGGAAATTCTTGGCATACTATAATTATTTATTTTAAAGATCGGTACGGTAGCTATACTTGACGTTTCATCGACGGGGATTGTGTGTGTGTGTGTGTGTGTGTGTGAGAGAGAGAGAGAGAGAGAGAGAGTGTGTGTGTGTGTGTGTGTGTGTGAGGCTGCAGATTCAGAGAGCGTGTGACTGAGCGAGAGAGAGAGAGAGAGAGAGAGAGGATGAGGATGTGGGATTGTGTGGAATAAAAGGAGGAGGGATTATCTGACCGGATAGCAGTGACATCAGGCCCGAAAAATGTGTGTGTGTGTGTGTGTGTGGGTGTGAGGCTGCAGATTCAGAGAGCGTGTGACTGAGCGAGAGAGAGAGAGAGAGAGAGAGAGGATGAGGATGTGGGATTGTGTGGAATAAAAGGAGGAGGGATTATCTGACCGGATAGCAGTGACATCAGGCCCGAAAAATGTGTGTGTGTGTGTGTGTGTGGGTGTGAGGCTGCAGATTCAGAGAGCGTGTGACTGAGCGAGAGAGAGAGAGAGAGAGAGAGAGGATGAGGATGTGGGATTGTGTGGAATAAAAGGAGGAGGGATTATCTGACCGGATAGCAGTGACATCAGGCCCGAAAAATGTGTGTGTGTGTGTGTGTGTGGGTGTGAGGCTGCAGATTCAGAGAGCGTGTGACTGAGCGAGAGAGAGAGAGAGAGAGAGAGAGGATGAGGATGTGGGATTGTGTGGAATAAAAGGAGGAGGGATTATCTGACCGGATAGCAGTGACATCAGGCCCGAAAAATGTGTGTGTGTGTGTGTGTGTGGGTGTGAGGCTGCAGATTCAGAGAGCGTGTGACTGAGCGAGAGAGAGAGAGAGAGAGAGAGAGGATGAGGATGTGGGATTGTGTGGAATAAAAGGAGGAGGGATTATCTGACCGGATAGCAGTGACATCAGGCCCGAAAAATGTGTGTGTGTGTGTGTGTGTGGGTGTGAGGCTGCAGATTCAGAGAGCGTGTGACTGAGCGAGAGAGAGAGAGAGAGAGAGAGAGGAAAAGGCGTTTCCATTCTCAAACCGGCGAGACGCTCAGAAACGCGCGAGCACCATCCAGAGAACGGACGCGTAAAGTTTCTACGACGTCTTCGTTCATAATAAGCCCAACTTCTGCTTAGATATTCACGCTCTTTGACGCTGAAGTTTTGACCGAACTGTGTTTGTGCTGAACTGGACTTTGCATTTGGGTAGCCACCGCGGATCTCATCCATCACCACCGGGAGCATCATCATCATCTTCATCATCATCTTCATCATCGCCGGATCACTGGGCGCGCGGAGTAAGTCACACACCTATCCCTGAAAACTGTGCTTTATTCTTTAAGTCGAATGTTTGGACCTTGGATCACCACTATCATTCATACAGTGTACCATGGTATATCTATCTATCTATCTATCTATCTATCTATCTATCTACCTATGTGCGTTCAGTTATTCTTATAGCGCGAATAGCGGTAGATCGCCGTGGATTCACGCTGATCCGGTTTGGCTGATTGTTCGGCGGAATGTGCGCCTTATTAAAATAATAATTTAATTATAGTTGTGTCTCAACTACGCCGGAACAGAATCTGAACGGCTCTCCTATTTTTTGTTTTTTTTTGCGCCATAGAACCATGTTTCAATGATTTTCAGCGGCTGTAGAATAATGACTGGTGGAGTCCCGATTCCTGATTTTTAACTAACAATTTGATTTGTAGTATTTTTCCTGCATTATTTGTGTTCTAGTTTAACCTAGGACTTGCATAACGCAGGCTAAATGATGTTAATGCATGGACTTCCTCTGCACTGTCTGCTTTCGCCACCAACCCTTTTTTATTTTCACCAACAAAATCTGGCAGCCATCGAACATTCTGGGTTGATTATCTAAAGGAGCTCAGTGAAACTGCTGTGGAAGCAGTCTGGATGAACTCATAATGCAACCTCACGACACAAACCCTCTTCCTGTTGGACTGTAGTGCTTCCCTCTTCCTCTCACAGCTGCTTTTCGTCTCGCCTGAACCAAGCAAAACCAGATCCGAGCGTGGAATGAGCAGATGCAGAATCTGGCAGTCACACAGGTGTGTGTGTGTGTGTGTGTGTGTGTGCACCTGGCGAATGGGTTCTGCTCTCCTATCTCAGATATTGATTTGTGTTTTTCCTGTGGTAAGGGAAGGACACAGCTCAGCAGAAACACACCTCCCTCATCGTCCTTGTGTGTAGAGAGTGTTTCAGGCTGGCATTGTTTGCTGGCCAAGAATGGTGCTGCAAACTTTGTTTAACAGAAACTTTAGATCATTGACAAGCCAAAACCCCTGACGGACATCTCTTTCCCCCCAAAAGACTCATCGGATTACAAGCAAAAAATTAAAAAGGCAGATCATCTAAAGCAGGTTGGTTGTGATTCAAAAAATGAGTTGCATGTCTGTACTGAAAAAAAAAAAAAAAAAATGCAA
>NW_015547669.1:91999-100511 GCF_001515605.1 Sinocyclocheilus anshuiensis | reverse complement strand
CTGTACTAAAAAAAAAAAAAAAAAAAATGCAAATAGTACAATCCAACTAACCATGCAATCTTAAGATTGCAGGATCCTTATCAAGATTTAAAAGGCAGAAGCAAAATGCCTTCTGCACCTTCCACTTTTTTTTTTTTTTTTGCACATTCATCTGCTTTTATGGTAAAATCTAACCAAATTAAGCAGGTTTTTCTGGTATGATGAACGATTTTGGTACTGTTTTGAGAACCATTTATTTAAAGCATGTTCACTTATACAGGTGTTTTTTTTAATCCAGCGGCAGCCCATTTTTGCAATTCTTCTAACGTTTATTATCTTTGCTGCTGTCTCTGGTTATTTGCTGCTTTTCCTTGATATCTGACAGGAGCGCCTGAGGCGTTTGCTCTCGTCTGGTCTTCACCTCACTATCTAGACTATTACGCTGAAGTTTTTAAAAAGGCTGTCATTGCTGCTTTTATTCCTGTAGCCTATCTCTGGGTGTGTTATATATTTTGGCCTAATGCTGAATGACACGGGCTGGCAAACAGAAGCGTTTGATGAGGAGTGTTCTAGTGCCATGCGAGTCTCTGTTACATAAGGTCCATTTGGGGTTTCAGGTTTGCTGTGTGTGTGTGTGTGTGTGTGTTTGGTCCTCTCTGGTAAATCTTCGTCGTGCTGTTCAGTCATCTCCTGAGTGATATAATGACCGTGCAATTTTACATCCGCTCCGGTCTCACTCGCAAGGTCGAGCTGAATCTATCCTCTGTTCGGTTTCATTTAGAACAGACAAAGGTTCACAGCAACTCTGGTCTGTAGTAGCAATGCTTTTTAAACCTGACTGGATAAAAACAAGCTTTCTTGCAGTTGCTCTGAATAGTGTTCATCCCTGTTTGGACGGGATTAGTTTTATGAGGTGGTGGGGTAATGTAATAATTGCTATATTGCTATAATTATACTATACATAGTTAATTTAATTGCATATTGCATTTAATAGTAAATTGCATACTTTGTTTCATGGTTACTTATTTTGATCAGTTCATCTGCACTTCATCAGACACATCTTATTGGTCAAATTATTGAGCTCGATTGTAAAAATGAATTTGGAGCAGGAACAGGAAAATTCAGTAAATGCCATACATCTGCCTCAGTCCACAATTAGTCTCGAATGCACAGTGGAAAATGAAAATATGCACTTCATAACTTCTCAGAGGGGCAGTACTTGCTGTTGCATATTTACGTTTGATTAATTTTAGTATATATTGCTAAATAAAAGATTTCAAGTGAATGGATATTATTCTTTAGTGCATGACATTTGTTACTCACATTGAAGAGAGATTATGAATTATGGTCCGTTCCGGCTAGTTTATGCAATTTATGTAATGTGTCTCCCAATAATCTTATATTTTGTCATGTTTAATATTTCCTGCATAATTATGTATTGCACAGCCAGCGATAGACACAGCCATTCACCTTTAGCCATTTAGATGCTGATATTCAAAGAGGAACATCACAAGCCGTTTCAGAGTAAGCTAAAGTAAGCTAGAGCAGACATAAAAATGTAGAAAAGTAGAAGAAAATATCACAGGAACAATTTTGTTTTGATGAAACATTAATTAGAATTTATTAATAGAATGTATAACCCGCAGAAGTAGTTTCTTGAAGGTTATAATGGTCTGAGCAGATTCGGCGGAGGTTAAAAGCTCGTTCTACGGCAGAGGAACAGAAAGAGTGAAGGGTCTGGAAAGCGACAGAGTCTAAAAACAATGTTGTGATGGTTTATAAGGCAGTGCTTGACCATAGAGCACGAGAAAACACATAGACTACTAGGACAGGGATGAGGTAAGAGCAACATAGGCTCATTGGAAATACATGCATCTAAATATATTTCTGCAAAACTGAATCGCTGCACTTTCCAGTTGAAATAAACAATAGAGGCGGTAAAACTTTTATTCCTTTTCACACAAAGTATGATTTGCAGGTCCACAGTTTCGATTACTAAACCCTAATTTTCGCACAATTACTTGAGGAATATTATGTTATGAATCCAAAACAATTTTCAACGTGCTGTGGCATTTGAAAACAGATACTTTTGAAAGTTAGCATCACGTATCCAGCTTCATATGAATGGGTTTTTATATTCAGTAGGTTTGTTCGGAGTTCGACTTGAGAAGTGAAGAGCTCGGGTACGAATCCCGTGAAACTACGGTTGCACAAAACAGTTCAAACCTGCATATAAGGAAGTTCAAAAGGCACGTTTGAGCCAACAAATCCGTTTTTATACCAGTTTAGCATTTGTTAACACTATTGGGTAGGTTTAGGGTTGGGATTGGTGTTGGGGATATTTCCAACCATAGATCATTAACTTTTACAGACATTCCTTGGATATTTGAATTATGAACCACCACAATACATAACTAAAGCAACGTAATAAAAACACAGCAATATGTGGCTATATCAACATAACAAAAACGTTCCAGGGTAACGTATTGAACCCACGTTTTAGTGCCACTCACTGGACGTTTCACTTTGAAACTGCCTCGAAATATGCAGTAAGGTACGTAATAGCGGTGTTGCAGAAATGTATTTAGAGGCACATATTTCCAGTGAGTCTGGGTTGGGTAAGAGGGTCCTGACGTCAAAGCCTTGAATTTGATGTGCTCGGCCACAGGTCACATGTTTAATACATCGGCCACATTTCTGTGAATTGACTATAAACTACAGACGTCTGCAGTAACATGATTTACAGACTTGTGTCCTGAAAACTAAACCCATCTGCACATGGCTTTTAACTGATGTGTGTTTTGCTAAGATAGGAATATGTCAGTTTAGAATATCTTTAGGTTTAAGGTTTAAGTTGCTTTGATGGCAAACGCATCAAAGGATTATTAAAAAAAAAATAAAATAAAATAAAAGTTGTGGACCAAAAGCTGCTGAGTGGCCAAGCAATCTGCCCTCTGCAGTTTCTCTCACATACACATACTGAGACACTCACAGGTACACACACACACACACACACACTCTCTCTCTCTCTCTCTCTCACACACACACACACACACACACACACACACACACATTCTCTCTCTCTCTCACACACACTCGCACGCACACAGCACCTCTCATATCTCACTCCCTCTTCAGCCAAATGAAATGTCTCGCTGGGAATAATTGGATTTGATAAGACCTGATTCACTTCAGACTTCTGCACTCAAATTGTGGTGTTACTGAGAGCATCTGCCAAGGAACGAAGTGCTGTGTGTGTGTGTGTGTGTTGAGCGATGGTGGGTGTTGCAGTGGGAGTTATTAAGTAAAGGCAACATGATGCACTGCCCACTGTTTTATTTGGAAACAAATACATATATAAGCGTCTATTTATCAGCTTATAGAATAGTGTGAGCTGATCGTTCTGTTGATTTGTTTACAACACAATCTTTCCATTTGGTTATTTACTGAATTGATCTTTCCACAAATTTGTTTACAGAATACCGTGAAGTGATCTTTCATTTGTCTGTTTATAAAATACGGTGCACGGATCTTTCTGTTGGTTTGTGGAACAGAGTGTTCTGGTGTTTTTGTCTGCTGGTTCTGTTATTGATTTTTTTTGCTGTCTTTTAGATGAGAGTAACACCAAAGCATGAGCGCTTCAGGTCACTAAACCTTTTGAAATCACTCGGATTCAGATGACGTCAGATTCAGCTAATTCTCTTCTCAAGTTGATTAGATATTGGAAAATGTTAGGACTATTATAGTAAAAAAATATATATACTTAAAATAAAATGATTAAACATTATCTGAAATAATCACAAATTTCCCTTTTCCCCATTGAAAACTGAATTAATAATCAATGTAGTAAAAGACAAAAAAAAAACTATAAAGACATTAAAAATAAAATTAGAATAAAAAAGAATACATACATCATACATACAAACATGCATAATTACTAAAACTTTAAAATGAAAAAAGTGGAATTAAACAAATTAATAAAGCAATAGTAATTCCACTAAACCTTTTTGACATCAGATTCAGCTAATTCTCTAGTTTTCTTTTTTTTTAACAAACCATTATTTCAACCAAAATGTTCTTTTTTTCCCCATTTATTAATTTTGCTTCAAACTTGTATCACCCACTTTCTTTCCTTTATGTCTTTCCTTCTTTCTACGGCACGGGAAAGCTTGCCCCCTCAGATGAGGGCGCTAGAGAGCATAGATTGGTTTTTCCCTGCCGGTCAACCGCTTCAGGTTACCGAAGTGGCTCTTCTAGTAACACCAGACGCCAGTCTTTAATTTCTGTAGTATTTCTTACCTGAATAAAGACTTACTTAACCTGTAAAACTTAGTTTCATAGCTCTCTTTATTCTATTGCATTTATTTGTGCTGTTGTTTGCCATTTTTTTATTTGTTCTTATTTTATTACTGACTTTTTTACTTGTGTTTTTTCATGAAAATAAAACTATGCGTTGAAGAAAAGTAGATTTTTGTTTGTATATGCTGTCAATTATAGTTCTTAGAAAGAAAATCGGAATCGGCAAAAATCGGTATCGGCAGATCACACTAACAAGAAATCGGAAATCAGAATTGGCCAAGAAAATTGCAATCGGTGCATCTCTAATATATATATACATGTATGTGTGTTTTATACATACAATACAAGTCAGTGGGGTCCAAAACAACACTGGACCCCATTGGCTTTTGTTGTATAAAAATCTTCTTTTGTGTCTTTTCCTTTTTTTTGCGTGAACTATCCCTTTTAGGCTTTGATCAAATGAGCCGGGACTCTGGTAATGTAACTCACAGCAACTTTAATTTTGACAACACGGCTGCTGCTTTCGGGCTGAAGCGGATGGGGGTTGCCATGGCAACGGTTTTCCTATACCTCGATGATGTCATGCTCTGGTGATGCGCAGATGAGTTGATCGTTAGTCTAAAACACTCAGCGTCTCTGATTCTGACTAAGAATGACTATTAAAGGCATTGATCCACAAATATTGCCTTATTTTGATGTATTCCTCATAGTATTCCATAAAGGAAGGAACCGTGGATGTAAAAACGCATTAAAATAATTATAAACCAAGAATCATAAATGATGGAAATAGTTTTCAGAACAAATGTACACTCTGAATAGAAATGAAAACACTGATGGACAGTGACAAAAATAAGCACAGAAGTGAACTGTAAGATTATGAATGACACATCGATGCTGTGTGTGTCGTGTTTGTAGATTGAAGCGTAATGACTGTGGCTGTCCTGACACACACTCACTGTGATGTCTAACCTATAAAGCAGCATGACATCTCACCCGCTGATATCTCAGCATGAATCCTGAGGTGTGTGAAACCATCAGCCTACAAACCATCTGACTGAACGGCACACCACTCCCACGCGCACTACGTTACCCACAATCCCCCAGTGTGGAGCTGAGTCACAGAGAGCCATCAGGACACGCAGCCGTGTGCTCCACGGGATCTCATTCAGATTTACACTTCACTCTGGCACGGTTACGCTCAAACACAGAAACAGTTGGAGATGCATCAGGCATGTTATGGTTTATTATGCTGGCTTGAGAAAACCATCATAACGTTCTAATTTAAACTTATTATCATTAGTTCATGACCCCTTTAATAATAGTAATAATAATATTAGTCTGAGACAAAAATAAATAAATAAAATAAATAAATAAATAAATAAAAAAACATCAGACTTTAACTCCACTAAGAGTTTTCAAGTTAAAACAACCAAAGTCACAACATGCCAAAATATGTAAGCAGCATGCTACAAAATGCTAAATCATGCTAGACACATACTTAAACATTCTAAATGCTAGCAATGTGATAAAACATGGTAACGCCATGTTAAATCATGCTGGCAACATGCTAAAATGTGCTAGAAACAAGCTGGCAGTGTGCTAGTGCTGCGTGAAAACAATGTGTTAAACCATTCTAGCATTGTGCTAAAACATGCTAACAGCGTGTAAAAATATTCTATAATCTGCCATAAACATGGTAAAACATGGTAGCTGCATGCTAGTGATGTGATAAAACATGTTAAAACGTGCTGGCAATGTGCTAAAACATGCTAGTAACATGTTAGCATGCTAGCATGTTAGCAGCTTGCTAAAAATGTGCAAGAACAAGCTAGTGATGTGTTAAAACGTGCATGCTAACAACATGTTAAATAATGCTGGCCACATGCTAAAATGGGCTAGAAACAAGCAAAAACACAAAAGGAGTAAATGATCTAGATTTCACACAGATCGTTATCCCTGTTGAAAAAACCAGCATATGCTGGTTAGGTATGTTTTGACGCCCCTGTTGAAAAAACCAGCATATGCTGTTTTTTTCAACAGGGTAGACAAAGATGCAAGGCTTTATATCTGTACGTGATATTAAATATACAGTATTATTTGCCTTTAAGAATAGGAATTGATAATGAATTCCGTTTCTGATTCTAAATGTGATTTAATTTAAGCTTATTGAAACTGAATTGATTTATCAGTCATACAAACAAGTTGATTTAAGTCTCTTGGGCCCTAAGCAGATATTGTTGTGTGCAGCCAGGGTTTGGCACAATTATGGACTTGAAGAATTGCTCGCAGTGCCTTACATCACTGTTTGCGGTCTGTGTGCTGCTGTGAGTGTAACTCTGTGGGCCGTGGGTAGGTGTGATTGGCTGCAGATACGATATGGACCGTCAGATGAAATGCAGCAGCATCCTAATGAGGGAAAAAAAAAATCAATCATAAAATTGACTTCTGTATGTGTGCGGGTGTGTGTGGGAGTGTGTGTGTGTGTAAGAATGCAGTGAAACTCCGAAACCGTCTCCAAAATATCTGCTGCCAGCGTGGAGGAGGGACAGAGAGAGAAAGAGATTGAGCAATGAACAGAAGATGAAGGTCCAGACTGAAGAAACAGCAGAGATGAGAGAGAAAAATGCCTTTAAAGTTTCAACAGTTATGGCTGTTTGGAAATACTAGGCTAGTATTAAAATCCAAACAGAGCTAGTGTATTGTGTGATGTTTGACCTCTGACCTTAGTGAGTCACGACTGGCTGATCATGGGCAGTGTTTTAACCTAAAATCAGAGGCTCGAAATGAAACATAATGTTCAGCTCTGACACAGCTCAGTCTTTGCAGTATCTCATTAACACCTGTGTTCAAACGTGTCGAAACACAATCGCTGTACCTGATAAAACCACCTCGATCACACTTAACTAGTCAACCTGTCAGTTCAGGGAGCGTGTTTTCATCTTCCAGACACGTTAGAGCTTTTCTCATCATCTGCACTACATCACAAAAACATATCTGTTGAATGTCAGGCAAAATAGCATTTTCCATTTATGATTTAGATATATATTTGGACACTTTATTGCATGGTAATTGCAAATATGTAAAAATGTATCACAGTTTAAATTTAGATTAGAGTTGACCCACTTAAGTCTATTGTGTTTGAAATATGGTTAAGTAAGTTCTGCTGAATGTACTGACAAGCATTTATGGTAAATTAAAATATACGTTAATGTTATTTCTATTGAAACTTGTATGTCATGTATTTAAATACATTTTGAAAGATTAAGGTGCAATTTAGAACATTTAAAATATATTAACTCTGTATCTTAACATAAACACATCAACATAATATTGAATAACAGTTTAAATGATAATCAATGTGCTTTAGTATGTCAGTCGACACATCAACATAAGTGTACTTCTATAAAACATGGCAAAAGATTATTAAAACATAATGAACTTTAAAGTAAAACATTTAATTTGAATTAAAACTTTTAATTACAAAGGTCACATTTTAAAAGTGTACTTAAGTGTCTCTCTTGGAGTCACTTAAGTGGTATTTTATTATATTATATTATATTATATTATATGCAAGTATTTTTTAAATATACTTTTAAGATTTAAAGTACACTAGAGGTGCACGTTCACTACAACTAAGCACACTTCATTATCACAAGGTTTGTTTACAATGACTAGACTGTGTTAAGGAAGCCATGCTCCATTTATGCCAGACACGGATCTCTGACTCTGTTTCTTGTAAACAAAGAAATAAACAAAATAAAAGGAACTAATTGGCCCACTAGTTGGCTGTTGGACAACTGGTCGACCATCTTAGCCCATCTCTTCATCTGTTAAAGTGATGTTTTTTTTGACGTGCCTGTTAGGGCGGTCAAAAAAAACAAAAAAAAAACGAATTTTGAATATTCGTCGAATTTAAAATAAAAATCCACATTCAAATGCAAAAACGTTGCATTAAAATTTTAGGTGTGCATCAGGCAGTATTATCAGTGGCGCACAAAATGCGACGACGATGTAAGTGTCATTGAATTTAAATGTTTTTGTTAGCCTATCCAGTTGAACCCACTAGATGCGGCACTGCTGCATTGTTCATTCGAAATATTGCAGAAACAAAGGGAACAATCAATGCGGGGAAGATATTGTTTACTTCAAAACCGAAACCAAGCCGTTTAAAACCAAGCCGTTCACACCACATTTTCTAGAGGGACATCTATCACCGTTGCACTCGCGTCTCGCA
>NW_015547669.1:80781-88943 GCF_001515605.1 Sinocyclocheilus anshuiensis | reverse complement strand
TTTTGTTAGCCTATCCAGTTGAACCCACTAGATGCGGCACTGCTGCATTGTTCATTCGAAATATTGCAGAAAAAAAGGGAACAATCAATGCGGGGAAGATATTGTTTACTTCAAAACCAAAACCAAGCCGTTCACACAGAACGCATATTTATCACATTTTCTAGAGGGACATCTATCACCGTTGCTATCGCGTCTCTCACGAGAGCCGCATGTTTAGAAAGCCATGTAAAATTAATGTATGTTCAACTTTTAAAAAACATGTCTCAAGACGTTACGGCGGTTTTCCCCATCCCACTGCATCTCAAGTTTTTAAATGAAGAAAGTACTCTTTGTGATTGGCTTTCGGTCCTTTGTATTAAACTGTACATACATGCATGATGCTCTTTTGTTTCTAATTGTTTAAGCAACTTTATTAATTATATATGGTTTATAAACATTATTTTAAACATTATGCACTTTTTTCAAAGATAGTCGTGTTATTTTATTATGCTTTGAAGAAACGTGCATTAGTAATATTTTGTTCGATGCACCCTCTTGTGGCCTCAGGAGAGAAGCCAAAAGCTTTTTTTTCCCCTAACTGAAATTATGCCTTTTAAATTTGAATATAATTCGAATATTGGTAATATTTAAGTAAAAAAATTCGAATTGAGTTTTTCAGCCATTCTGACAGCCCTAGTGCCTGTATGAGATGATCTCTTCACTGTCTCCACTGAGATGTAGATGTGCTTTAGTCTCTTTCTAAGCCACATGCAGACAGGAGGCAGGTAGACAGACGAGCGAGACAGATGTGACGAGATCTTCACGCTCACCTGAGGTGTCTGATCTCCACACACACACACACACACACACACACACACACCTTCACTCACTCTCATTTCTTTCTTTGTCTTTGATCTCTCTTTCTCTCTCGCACACACACACACACACACACACACACACACACACCGAGCGCCTGTCTCGTTCTCCCTGAGGCGCTGTGATATTTTCAGCGTTAATGAAGTAAAAGCTTTCTCCTCAAATATGCCGTAATGCTCTCCGTGTCACATGGACTGAAATGGCTCGATTAATTCAAGCCATTTATACTTTACAAAATATCACAAAACATCGGTAATGACATTCATAAAACAGCCACAGCTAGGGATAATATGGTAAGTTTATTTAATTCAGCTTTCCTTATAAAACCCAGATGCCACAATTCACATTTCTGGAAAATAATGTGGAGAGAATGAAGACATCTGTTCAGTGACTCATCAGATGCCTGTGATCTGAACGAGGTCTTTCTGAAGGCAACACCACTGATGTTTGCCCTACAAAACCTCACCAGGACAATGATAGGGTTCACCAGGTTTCTTTTCTTAATTTAGTGAATGCGCACTTGTAGTGTACTTCAAATCTTAAAAAATACTTATTTTCAGGTAATATACTATACTTTGAAATAAAAGGCCACTTAAGTGACTCAAAGAGAGACACTTTCATGACTATTTCATGAACTATTTCTTTAAATTGCATTTAATTCAAACTACTCTACATTTTTACATTTAATTGTAATTAGCATGAAATCAAGTGTCTCAGTCTCTGGATTCCAAGGCCCCCCATTGTCTACAATGATATACAAAGGCCTCATGACTTTTCTAATTGTTTGCTATTTTCTGAAAAAAGATGACTTAAGGACTTTTAAACATAGTTTTACTCAATCAAAATGAACTACAAAAAATAAATAAAACTAGAAAAATTGTAAATTAAATATACAAATGCCCTTGGAGTCTTGAAGGGCACCTATTATGCAAAATCCACTTTTACATGGTGTTTAGACGTAAATGTGTGTTGGCAGTGTGTGAACACAACCACCGTACAATGATGAAAATCCACCCACTCCTCATTTTTTAATCCCCTTTAAACCAAGTCAGTCTCACTAGGCCTGCCGTTTTGATTCTCTAAGCAATATGACATCACATTGCATAGGCCCCACCCACGGCGGCTGATTGACAGCCCTGCATTGCTATAGTTCCCACCCTCAGCGGTTGTACGCTGTCCTCCATGTTCTCCGCGCTCGAGCAGCTGTAACGTCAACAATGTCTCGTAAGCAGTCCCGGTGCTCTGTGTTTGGATGTAAGACTGAACATAAGAGTCTTCAGTTTCTCCCAACATCTGAGCTGCTGAGGACGCAGTGGATTACTTACATTTTTCAAGGTAATGCACCTCAAAATATACCTAAATACGTTTATGTCTGCGCAATTTTTGACTGCTTTGTGAATGTCATGTTGTTATAGTGCTTAGCATTTTAACCATGTTTATGTGTGTACGTTATCGGAGCATTTTAATTGATCAGCGCGGCGCTGGTGAGATTAGTTCGCACCGCTGTTCGTTCGGTCGTGCTTCTCGGTCCATTGATCCGAGCTCTGTAACATTTCGCTGTTTCTACCGGCTGTAGGTAGGTGTGCAAACTAAGCAGAGAGACGTATACGCAACGCTTCTTCTGGAGATGGGGCGGGAATATGCAGCTCATTTGCATTTAAAGTGATACACACCAAAACAGCTCTTTTTTAGACACACCCCAAAAATGACATTTTCCAGCTGTATTTTGAGCTGAAACTTCACAGACACATTCTGGGGACACCCAAGACCAATATTACATCTTGTAAAAAGGGACATAATAGGTGCCCTTTAATATTTTGTTATTTTATGGCTTTTCTAAGAACGCTTTTCTATGTTACAAAAAAAAAAAAAAACTTTTTCCTTAATTTTATTTATTCCGTGATGATGCAAAACATTCATGTCCGCAATTGTACTCTCCATCCATAGTTTGAAATTATTTTTGTTTCCATGGCAGCAATCATAATTCTAAAATGGATTCATGTGCAACTTTGTTGAATAAACAAAACAAACAAAACCTAAATCAACTGGTTTTATTTAAGTCAAAAATGTTATTTAGCAACACTGAATCAACTTGAATATATTAATTTATACAAATAAAAGCATTTGTATGGGGTGACAACTGCAGGTTACCACTTTTACAGAGTAGTTGTCTGCTTAACTACCTTTAACTGTTGAAGTCTGACATTTTTGTTTTCATTTGACATCACAGTGGTCAAGTTGGAGAATAACATTTAGAGTATTTACAAATTTGACAAAGACGTGAATGTTTTCTCCAAGTTGTAAACTCAGCAGTGACGTGAACATCATTCTGACCCAATAAAACCCGCAAGTCATTGGTTTGTCTTTTGTCTGAGACACACACACACACATACACAAACTCACTGACTGTCCTCTTAGAACAGCCTGTCGCTGCCATCACACACACACACACACACACACACAGCCTGCTTTTGTCTGCTGTTCTTTGTGTGTGTGAAACAGAGGCCATCTATGCGTCGAGTGTGAGGATCCCATGTGTGTCTGGCCAGGTTCTTCACATTGTGTGTGTGTGTGTGTGTGTGTTTTGTCTCCTTTTCCCGTGACTAAACTCTTAACACCCCTCCCCCTCCACAGGGCCCCAATCCACACACACACACACACACACACACACACTCGCAGCACATACCATTGACTTCTATGGTTTTTATACAACACTAAAGGTTGGACATTAAATAAGTGTGTCAAACTGACACATTCCCACAGTCTCGATCGTGATGTTTGCAGCCGCCTGTCACGTATCGTCATGGCAACTGCACCTTCAGACAGTGATGATGTGTTCCTCAAGGACAGAGAGCCGTGAGAGTGTGTGTGTGTGTGTGTGTGTGTGTGTGTGTGCACCAACATCCAAACTTCATTCACCCTCCACATGGCTGATGTCACCATAACAACGCTTGCCTTTCAGCCTGGAGACTGTAGCCTAGGAACAGGCAGGAGTGTGTGTGTGTGGGTGTGTGAACATGTGAACTCAGGCTGATGGTGCGAGAGAAACGCTCCACCAATCAGAGCGCTTCCACATCACAGTCGTCTCTCTTTGACACCAGCAGGACTGAATGGAGAGCAGAGTCTCTGTTTCTCAGATGTTTCTCTTGAGACAAAACAAAGGCAGGATTCTCACATGTAGCGTTTCAGAGGACAATGCATGGATGAAAATAGTATGCTTGTTAGAATTTGTTTTAATGTCAGATTCTAGCCCTTACTTTATAATTACCGTTGAAGTGAAATTACATATATTTCATTCAGTGTCATCATTAGTCATGAATTATTGTATAAAGGTTTACTGCCTTTGAAAGATCATTAAACGATGCATAATTTAATTTTAAGCATTTAAGCAGTCAATTGCAGTATTATTTAGACTATTTTCTTCTTTTGGAGTTTGAAATCAATAGTAAGTTAAAAGGGTTATATGATGTTGCTAAAATAACATTATTTGGTGTATTTGGTGTAATGCAATGTGTTATGTGTTTAAAAAAAAACATTATTTTCCACACACTGTACATTATTGTCGCCTTTCTACAACGTGTTGATTTTTACAAAGCTCATCGCTCTGAAAAGCGAGGTGTGCTGTGATTGGCCAGCTGTCCAGTGCATTGTGATTGGCCGAATACCTCAAGTGTGTGACGGAAATGTTACGCCCCTTACCATATTTGGAAACACACAGCGTCTCCACGGCAACAATACTACAGTGAGAATAAAAGTTACGCCGTTTTTCTTTGCGTAAACATTTGGGCGGAGTTATGCAAATCGTCCAACACAGTGACGTAGATGTTTGGGGGCGTGTTTAAACGAGGCGTTTTAGGAGGGCGTGGATGAGTCTTAACTTTTAGAAAAAATATCTCTTTGGGTTTGAGACTAATTTATATACTGTATGCACGGGCAGCTTGTAACACTCCAAAGACAAAGGGACACATGAAATCATGTCATATGACCCCTTTATCATCACTATATGATGTGCACTACCATTCAAGTATGAAAAAAAATAATACTTTCATCCAGGAAGGATGCATTAAATTGATCAAAAGTGACAGTAAAGACATTTATATTATACAAAAGATTTCCATTTCAAACAAATGATGTTCTTTTGAACTTTCTATTCATCTGTGAAGCCTGAGAAATAGAATGTATCACAGCATCCACACAAATATTGTGCAGCACAACTGTTTTCAACATCGATAATAATCAGAAATGTTTCTTGAGCAGCAAATTAGAATATTAGAATGATTTCTGAAGATCATGTGACACTGAAGACTGGAGTAATGATGCTGAAAATACAGCTGCGCATCACAGAAATAAATTACAGTTTAACACATATTCACATAGAAAACAGTTATATTAAATGGGAATAATATTTCACAATTTTACTGTATTTTTGACCAAATAAATGCAGTCTTGATGAGCAGAAGAGAATCTTTCAAAACATTTAAAAGTCTTACTGACCCCAGACATTTGAATGGAAGAGTATCTCAGCAGTTTTTAATGAACAAGACCTCGTCTAACTATGAGCTAGCAGTCTTTTTAAGCCAGAAGCAGATTCTCATTGTTGGTTGTATTTGCATGGTGCAAAATCCTAGAAGAGCTGCTCATCTTTTCCCACGATATCCTCAGATCTACAGACTTTCAGAAGCACTGATGACGTGCGGCATGCAGCTTTTACATGAGAGTTTATAGAGGGAAATGCACAAATGCATTCTTTCTCACACAATTCTGAATCAATCCACTGACTTATAATCAGAATTTTAAATGAATGCAAAACAAACGCGGTTCAGATCAGTGCAGTGAGGTGTGCAACACTCTGAAAACAGGACTAGTATTTATATCACAAAAGCCTTTCAAAGGGGAAATAAGAATAAGCTTATGACACTGTTTGCATAAAACACTTGTCTCACAGGAATTATAACATATAAATAAAAACTCACCCACATAAAATATTTACAGCCCAACCTCAAACGGATGATTTAGACAGCTCAAATAATAAACTTTTTTTTTAAGAAATACAATGTAAAATATGATTTTATAAGTTGTAAATAAAGTATGTTTTAGAAGAAAATACTAAAATAAGAAAAAAAAATAATTAATTCAAAGTGTTATTTGCAATTTATTTATTTTATTTGGGAATTTTACTAGTAATTGTTGAGTTTAAATTGTTTCAAAATAAATCCTGCCCCCCCATTCACATTTCTGAATTCAGACCCTCCACTCACACAGTTTTCATTTGGAAGTGAATCGCTGTGAAAGCATTGTTTTTGACCGTCTGAGGGCAGAAGTGATGTTGTGTGTAACAGAACGCTGCTGAAGTTGTGTTTGTGTTGTTTTCAGGTAAAGAGCTCTTGATGTGGAATAATGAAACTGGTTTGTGGATGAAGCCAGAATGGAGTTAGAAGGTGACCATAGTAACCCAGTGACCATGGTAACCTAGCGACTGATTGGAATTTAGGAGCTCTGTGATGTAGCGCACACACACACACACACACACACACACACACACACTAATGAATGCACACAACTCACAGATTATTAAAAAAATGCTCTCATGCGAATCCCACTTGCTTCTATTTTTGCATGTCTTTTCCTGTTACACATCCAAGCTTTTTCATTCAAACTCGGAAAAGGTCAGTGGGCCACTTCCTGTCAGCATCAAGTTAAACGCTCCATTAGACGATGAACAACCAAAATATGTTCTCACTCACACACACTTATAAAATGAAAAAGTGTGCTTTGATTTTGAATGGCGAAGACGTGCTCACCCACAGACATTCACAGGTTCATTTTGAGGTATTAGCAAAGCAACAAAGCTGACGGAACTTACGTAATTACTCATCATACACTGTGATATAGCCTGGTTTGTTGGTCCGTTGGATCGGATTGCTTTCTCACTACAACCGAACCGCTCCAGAGTTCGTTTTCAGTCGAGCCGAGACCACCTCGTTCAGGCGATCCGTGTTCACAGATGCCCAAATGAACCGAGCTAAGCGGGGAAACGCGCCAGGCTCCCAAACACCGGGCCAGGTGTGAAAGCACCCTAAGACTCCATGTACACACACTGGTTTTGCCCTAAATTTCATCACTAGTCAAAATGTCCTCAACAATGTAGAGAAACCACCAGAAACTTCCAGCTCAAGATCAAACGGTTTAGTCAAAAACCTGTTCTCTTTTGTCAGACAAACTTTGGCCTCAGATGATACACAAACCTGTCAAATACACACAGTACTGCACTGCGTAGAGAACACCAGTGAGATCAACTCAAAACACTGTTACACAAACCTGCTTTTGGGAAACAGGAATCCTTTAGCTAGTCAATGACTGTTATACAACATAAATAGAGGGGTGCAGATACAGTAAAATTCAGCAATAAACTTTTAGAAATGTTTACTGTCATTACACTACTGTAAATAGATGAAAAGCACTAGAAGAGAAAAGTTCAAAGACCAAACAACTGAATATACAGTAAACACACATTGGAATATACTGTCAGTTACTGTAAATAAATAAACTGCAGTACTGCTGCTATGTACTGTAATTATATTGTAGTTGTGTAAGTAGTATTGAAACCCTGTAGATGAGCTGCAGGCTAACTTCCCTCATGATCAGTCCATGCAGAAGAACATGCTCAACTATAGTGCTTTATATTTCATCAGGAGCTAATGACCTTTGACCTCATCCCCCTTTTTATTTTCTCCTCCTCTTCCTCTTTGTCTCCCGCTATCAGGATTCATTTTCTAAAACTCATAATCACTTGTGCTCTTGTTGATGGAGTCTTTGTGTAGAGTTTTGCAGAAAGCACTGAGCAAATTGGAACGAGTGTGAAAACAGGTGAAATGTGTTAAAAGTTTTGAGAAACGTGTCTTTGTTTGGAGAACTGTATGAATGGTTTGGAAAATTGGGCCAAATGAATCTGTTATAGTGTGTTAGCAATCGAGAAAAAACTGTAGTGTTGTAAGTTTCCTGATTTCAGTTAATTAGACATGCTTTTTTGATGAATAAAATTTAATTTAACCATTAAAACAGAAAAAATTAAAACGGAAAAAAATAAGAGTTTTCATAGGGCCCTATGTTTTCCACATTGCAGAAATCACAGGCTTGTTATGAAAGCTCTGCTTCGTCTGTGCAGGGTTTGTTTCATACTGTTTGTAATCAGAAATCCTGAGTCATGATCCAAACACTCAGATCCTCGCTCTGTGTGTGTGTTTCGGTGTGTGTGTGTGTGTGTGTGTGTGTGTGTGTTTGTGTGCATTTCTCTGTGTGTGTGTGTG
>NW_015547669.1:79054-80594 GCF_001515605.1 Sinocyclocheilus anshuiensis | reverse complement strand
GTGTGTCTGTGTGTCTGTGTGTGTGTGTGTGTGTGTGTGTGTGTGTGTGTGTGTGTCGTAGTGATGCGCCTCACTTCTGGCATTCGTGGCATTCCAGCACTCAGTATCGGCGCAAGGCCAGACTGTAGGACGAAATGAATGCATTGACTCTGTGCTGAAGGCGCTCATGCAGGACAAACGCATTACTCCAGAGGTCAGAGGTCAAGCGCAGCAAACGAGCGCTGCAGATGCACGCGTTCCCGCGGAGAAGGAAGAGGAGGCGGATTTCCTCCGTCCGCGAGCGCAGCACTGGGAAAAGTCTGGTTGCCATGGAGACCCAGCTGTGAGCGGCCAGCTGGCCTCACTTCCTGCCGTTACCGTGATTTCACTTCCTCGGCGGGCGGCGGAAAAAAGAGCAGCGAATCACTATTCCTGCTGTTTACAGTGAGACACGGTTAATAACCTTTAATTTGAGGTATCCTTATTTGAGTGTATTTACATATTAAGTGCTGAGCAATATTAATTAACTACATGAACTACATAGGTTTTGTTTAGGGTTAGTTGGCATGTAATTTTGCATAATTTACTTTTTGTTTTTTACTATAGTAAGTACATTCATGTAACATGTAATAGGGAAACTGGAAAATAAAATGTTACCAAAAAAAAAAAAATATATATATATATATATATATATATATGTGTGTGTGTGTGTGTGTGTGTGTGTGAGAGTGTATAACAAAAACAAACAAATAAGTGTAAACAAACAAACAAACAGAAATTAGAATTAAACCGCCTTGGCTTGCAGTGAAAATCACCCCATAGCGCTGCTTATAGCGTCAAACCAGCACTAATATAAACCAGATACCATATCAATGCGAAAATTATGATATTGTGGCAAGTCTAATTTAAATGTGCAAAAGCGAGGATGATATTTGAGAGCATTTGAGTTATTTTCTGCTTCAGTCCCCATAGTTGAATGTAAAAACTACAATATTCTTGAGAATTTATTTGTTGGGAGGTCCATAATGACAAGCAAAAAATAAAGTTTTATTTTTTGGTGAATTATCGCTTTTAGACATGCAAGATATTCCTCTATGCTCTGTGAGTGTGTGTGTCTGAATATGCCTGATTTAGAGGTGTGTATGTGTGTGTTTTGTGTAGAAATAAGTGCATTAATAATCACTTTTTTCATGTAAATACCAAACATCTGCCAGCGGCCGCAGGAGTAGCAGATGGCTGGATGGAGAAGAACACAATTAAAATCAGATTCTTGAGAGGACTCATATCTTTGACTTTCTCTCGTCTTCCTTTCCATCTGTCTGCTTAACTTGTCCTTCTTCAGCTTGATGGAGCTGTTTCTGGGAAAACATCACGCTCACTTATAAACACGTCGATACACACTCACACACTCTCGATCTCTCTCTCACACACACACACACTCACACACTCTCGCTCTCTCTCTCACACACACACACACACACACTCGCACACTCTCGCTCTCTCTCTCACACACACACACACTCACACACTCTCGCTCTCTCTCTCACACACACACACACAC
>NW_015547669.1:77907-78609 GCF_001515605.1 Sinocyclocheilus anshuiensis | reverse complement strand
TCATTTTTTTTTTTTTTTTTTTGCCGTGTGCTTGAAATGATACCTGCTTTTTTAATAGCTGAGATTGTTTAATACTAATCTCTTTCTTTCTCTCTCTGTTTCAGTAAGAGGATAGAGAGAGATGTGTTATTATGGCTCTCGGAGTGTGTACCTGGAAGCTAGCGTCTGTCTGGTAGCGCTGCTGTGTTTTGATGCTGTTGAAAGCAGTTACCGCGTCTGAGCGAGGAGCACATGGTGCTTTAACTGCATTAGTTTCCACTATCATTAAACATCACCTTTTAAACCTTCCCACAATAGAAAACAAAGTGGACGTATTTCAAAAAAATGAGTAACATGAATAAAATGTATTTGAAGTCTTTTCTCCGAAGAACACAAAATGTTAAAAGCCACGGATATACTCTGCTTCTTCAGCTACTGTAAAGTATAGAAGTGATGAACGATGGAGGTCAAGCACGCCACGCCCATGAGTACGTTGCGTCATAGCCACGCCCTGTCTGGAAATAAAATCTATCTATCTATATAGATAGAATAGATAGATAGATAGATAGATAGATAGATAGATAGATAGATAGATAGATAGATAGATAGAGATGGATAGATAGAGATGGATAGACGGATAGACGGATGGACGGATGGATGGATAGATGGATAGATAGATAGATAGATAGACGGATGGATGGATGGATGGATAGATAGATAGAT
>NW_015547669.1:76567-77885 GCF_001515605.1 Sinocyclocheilus anshuiensis | reverse complement strand
AGATAGATAGATAGATAGATAGATAGATAGATAGATACAGATATAAATATTTTTTTTAAATTAAATCTAACAAAAATAAATGTCTAATGTACAATCTGGCATGTTTTCTCTCTATTTATTTTAACAAATATAACGGTTTATGCTGAGATTCTGGTGTTGAAGCTGGAGTGTAATTCATATTGTGT
Organism: Sinocyclocheilus anshuiensis; assembly: GCF_001515605.1. NCBI lineage: Eukaryota > Metazoa > Chordata > Actinopteri > Cypriniformes > Cyprinidae > Sinocyclocheilus > Sinocyclocheilus anshuiensis. The sequence continues at coordinate 77,700 of NW_015547669.1, read as the reverse complement.
TTCGCAGCTGGAGCTCTCAGTCACTCAGTCTGTGTTCTTCTACATTTCTTTTCTCTTCTCTCGGACGTTTGGAGCTTGTTTAGGGATTTGCTGAGTGCTGTCCGGTAATAGATGTATTATTCTGTGTCTGGAGTTATGATTCGGTTGTGTCTGATCGTCTGGGTTAGTTCGTCTGTAGGCGGTTTGTTTTTGGGAAGGCAGATGAAGCTCACTAAGTGAATGTCTCTCTGGACTGGATGAGCTGCTGAGAGGCTCCTGCGAGGTTCGTCTCGTGGCAGTGTGATGTTTTAAGCAGAGGAGATTATTCTGATGTGCCTCCAGAAATGTAAGACTCGTTTATTTGTGTATTTAATGAAGTGAGAGATACTCTGTCTCTATTACTGTATACCCGCTATTACTTGTTACGCGAAGTGACATTATTTCAAACAGCTTCAGCTATTTCTAAGAAAAATGTCTCAAAGTTTTGTAACCATTATATAAGTGGAATAATTGACTCGTCAAATTAAAAATAAGTGCACAGCTCAGGTGTAACTCCTAGGGGTGTCCATTCATGTTCAACAATTCAACAGTCAAACATCAATTATTCCTCGTGTAAAGAATCTTGATTTGGTGAATGACTATAATTGCAGCTCTTTATGAAATTGCTTTTTCTTTTTCAGTTCAATTTTCTAACCTGCTTAACATGCAGACTCCTTTTATACTTCAATATCTGTGTGTATTTATGATTTATTTTAATGTTAAAAAGGAGAAAGTCTCTAACTGACTCAGCTTTTAAAATGTAACATGCAGACAATAGTTCCATTCTATCAGTATTGTTACTTTAGTATCCACTGACATACTGTTATACATTTTAATAATATTTTGATTCCATTTTCATATTTTTCTGTTTTCATGTTTTAGATCAAATTTGACTAATTGTGTTGTGTGTTTTTGGTTTTCTTAGTATGGATTTATTATTATTATTATTATTATTATTATTATTATTTAATTCATTTTTACTTCAGTTTTGGTTTAAGTAATTATAGTACATAAACTAAATTAATTTTATTTTATTTTTAATTTAATTTAATTTAATTTTTAATTTTATTTAATTTTATTTTATTTTTAATTTAATTTAATTTAATTTAATTTTT
>NW_015547669.1:60054-71394 GCF_001515605.1 Sinocyclocheilus anshuiensis | reverse complement strand
TTATTATTATTATTATTATTATTATTATTATTATTTAATTCATTTTTACTTCAGTTTTGGTTTAAGTAATTATAGTACATAAACTAAATTAATTTTATTTTATTTTTAATTTAATTTAATTTAATTTTTAATTTTATTTAATTTTATTTTATTTTTAATTTAATTTTATTTAATTTTATTTTTTTATTTTATTTTATTTTTTTTATGGCCTTGTCTTTCTTGTGTTTATAGTCACACTATAGCTCAAAAATCTAAAACCTCTCTGCTACATTGGAAATGGTCTTGCCTTCTTTCATATTTCCTTCAGAATCTGCACATCTAATTTAGACTGTTCCAGCTCTGACTGCGAGACACTAGCTGTTTCAAACTGCATTTGCATGGGCTTTACACATGTTTGTTCTCTCTGTGTCTCCTGCTGTGTGTCTTCTCTCCTCTGCTGGAGGCTGGTGTAAGTGCAGCGCTGTATTGAGGTCAGCAGCAGATCAGAGCGCTTTACAGACAGCAGCAGGTAAACAGCAGCGTGTCAATACTCTTTGTACGGATATGGAATCTGTGTAAGTGTGTGTGTGTGTCTATGGGATGACTTTGTGCGTTTCCCACTCTTTCTATGTCTTCCATCACACACACACACACACACACACACACTGTATTCTAGCAGTGACATTGAGGTTGATGAATGTGGAATGTTTGCTCTGTTAAACCGGCTGCCGCAGCACAAATAATACATTGTAAAATCACAGAGGCGTCCATCTTGGCTCTGGATCCTGCACAGTTTCCTCAGACCTCTGTCCTCGTGTGGGCTGGGAACTGCTAAAGCGTTCGGATTGATTTGTTTGCCATCACAGTGAATGTGGCCGCGGTGTATCATGCCACGTCTCTGTATTTTGACAACATGATGATAACCGTGCTGTTCGTGAGGGAGAAATGTCTGAGGAAGTGGGAAGATCCTGCGCTGGTTAGCTGTGATGTTCGTGAGCTCCGCTAGAGGGAGACAGAGAGCAATAACACCACAAACTTTGACCTTAGAGTCTCAGAGTCTGTCCCAATACACACACTTGGCCGCTTGAGAGTGTGCAAGACTGGTCTGAGGAATGCCAAAGGTCAGTGCCCTTCATAAACACTAAATACACACTTATAGGGCTTCGGAGCGATATTTGAGGTTGAATATATCCCATCATTCATGTTTAGAAACGTATGAGCTCACAGGGTTTCTGCAGGTCTTAAAAAGTCTTAAATTGCACTTCCACAAATTAAGGCCTAAGAAGTTCTTACATCAGAGGAGAGTGTCTTTATTTCATAAAGTGCCATTAAAAGTTGCATGCGCTGCAAAAAACGGTTTCCCTTTGAATTAAGTTGATTGTTCTGAGCTCATTAGCAGATACTTGTTCTTGTTTTAATCATAGACGCTTTATTTTGACCTTTTTCTGATATAACAAGATTTCCAAAACGTATGTCATTTTGCTTCTCAAGTAACATTTGCACTGGAAAACAAATGTTGTATTGCTTTTTTTTAATTAATGGTTGTCTCTTGGAAGTTGTATTTTCAAACGTGTGGTTAATAAAGGGCATTTACGTCTACATACGTATTGTATTCCATTTTTATTCTTTAACTTTTATTTATTTGGTCTTAAAAAGGTCTTACAAAGTCATAAATTTACCTTCATAAACCTGGCTGAAACCCATGCTCTGAAAACTTTTTAGTGTAAGTTTAATTCATTGGATATAATTTGGTAGTAAAACTTAAAGTATTATATGTGTGTTTTATAAAATGTTTGCAACTCTTTTTTTATCCCCTAATTAGAAGCACCACAACATTACCAGTACATGTGTATAATGTATAACACTAATAAACACACTTCTTGATTTTGCAGAAAGGAGAAAGAAAGAAAGAAGGAAAGAAAGAGAAGGAAGGAAGGAAGGAAGGAAGGAAAGAAAGAAAGAAAGAAAGAAAGAAAGAAAGAGAAAAGAAAGAAAGAAAGAAAGAAAATAGGATATTGACACATGCAGTGATGACTGCTAGAAAGATTAATGTATTTGTTTATGTGTTGTATTAGTCTTTAGGGTTTCCTGATATCACACACTGCTAATGTACGAAGCAGAGCTTACAGATACGCTTGTGTGCTGATCTGTTCATTCTGTCTGTCTTTCAGAGAATGTCTGAATACAGCTCGATGTTGAGTGATCTGTCTGAGAACATCACTAATGAAGACCTGGAGCAGCTGAAGTCGGCCTGTAAGGAGGACATCCCCGAAGACCAGAGCAACTCCATCACCTGCTCCAGAGACTGGTTCAGTTACCTGGAGAACAATGACAAACTGGCACGAGGTGAGGAAGACGCCGGCCTCTTCGGTCTCCATCAATATAGTGAACCAAGCTGTCAAACCTTAAGCTTCACACACAATAGAAATTAATTTACTCTCAAGCTATGTGGATGAGTCAAGCAGAGATTAGACTGAAGTTATGAGTCACTGATCATATTCCTCTCAAACCCCAGTGACCCTGGACCACAAAACCAGTCATAAGGGTCGATTTTGTGAAATTGAGATTTATGCATCATCTGAAAGCTGAACAAATAAGCTCTCCATTGATGTATGGTTTGTTAGGATAGGACAATATTTAGCCGAGATACAACTATTTGAAAATCTGGAATCTGAGGGAGCAAAAAAATCTAAATATTGAGAAAATCATCTTTAAAGTTGTCCAAATGAAGCTCTTAGCAATGCATATTACTAATCAAAAATTACGTTTTGATATATTTACGGTAGGACATTTACAAAATATCTTCATGGAACATGATCTTTACTTAATATCTAATGATTTTTGGCATAAAAGAAAAATCTATAATTTTGACCCATACAATGTATTGTTGGCTATTGCTACAAATATACCCCAGCGACTTAACACTGCATATAGCATATAATTTGTTTTTATTTTCAAAATATTTAAGCATCCTGTGATTGGTCGTGACAAAAGCATGAACCGATGATGTTTGACACAACTGCCTTTGTGAACTTTAGCGAACTTTTAAAAATAGTACACATTGTGGATATAATATACTTTTAAAGAATACACTTAAGTGTGGACTTGATGTAATGTTAATATCATATAATTACATTTAAATAAAAACGCATTATAGTTTGCATTTATATTAAATGCAATTAACTTTAGAGTGTTTTGACCCACTTATAGGACTTGCGTACATAAGTATATGTCATTTCATAATTACATGTGTTGTCTTTGAAATATGGTTAAAGTACTGCTGAATGCATTTATGATCAACTAAAATATACTTTAATACAATTCCAAGTGAAACTTGTATAGCATTTATTTAAATCTATTTGTAATGATGAAGTTGCAGTTTAGTACAGATTAAGCATTTAAAATACTTACTACTTAAAACAGTGATTTAAAATGTACTTTAAAGTAAAACTTAATTACAAAGGTCACTTTAAAAGTCTACTTAAGTGTGTTTACAAACAGTCTTGAAAGTGTCTCTATTTAAGTCACTTAAGTGGCCTTTTAATTAACTCATATTATATTATCTGCAAGTATAAGGTTGGTTAATTTATTTTAAGGTGTCCTTGTTACAGTGTAATTATACATTTAAGTAATATTAATTAACTACATGTTCTTTCTATATGTTTAGGGTTTGGCTTAGCATGTAATTGTGCATACTTAATTGTTATTATAATAGTGCATGTAACGTGTAACAAGGACACCTTAAAATAAATTCTTACCGTACAGTCTTTAAAAATATACTTTAAGTGCACATTCAATACAGTTAAGCGCACTTTTGTTACACAAGGGAGGCACTATGTTTGAAGATGTTTAAACATTTTATATTCCAAAAAAGGAAATGAGTTTTATGTGTTTGGAGCGGCACGACGACACACTTTTTCATTCCTTTAAATGGCGGTTGAGCTTATTGTACAGGCATGTGCTCATAGTTCGATAAGACGTCTCTGTGTGTGTCTTGCACAGATAACCTGTCCTACATAGAGCACATCTTTGAGATCTCGCGGCGGCCGGACCTCTTGACCCGGGTCATCGAGTACCGCACGACCGTGCTGAAGATCTCCGAAGACGACGAGATCGACACCAAACTCACACGCATCCCCTCGGCCAAGAAATACAAGGGTACTGAACTCTTCTCTTTAACAGTCTCTGTGTCCTTTACTTACTCTTTGTCTGTAACAGAACGTTTCTCCTCTATGTCACTCATAGATATCATTCGCCAGCCGTCAGAGGATGAGATTATCAAACTGGCCCCTCCCCCCAAAAAAGCATGAGGTCAAAGTTCATGACCTCTGCTCCTCATCCCCGGCACTTCATCTTGCCCATCATCGTCACCAAGCCACGCCCACTGCCCCGCCCACTCCACCGTACAGAAGCCAAACAGCCAATCAGATAGCCGAGACGCTTTACAGCCACGCCCACGCCACGGAACGGAAGACAAAGAAATGGACAAAAAGACAGCGACCAAAAGACTTGCAGACATGCAGAAGTGAACATAGGTCAGGTTGTGTGTCGGAATGAAAAACAATCGTTCTGTGTTCGCTGACGCTCGTGTGGAATCGTGTATGTGCGAGAGAGAGTTTATTCACTCCCTCGATAGCATCGAGTGGGATCGTAACGTTGGTCAGACCAACGCAGTTCATGTCTTAATGTGGAAACCGGTTTAGCCACTGATCGCTGTTCCTTTAGACACATTTATTCCCTGGTTAGTGTCGTGGGTAGACTCCAGGTCCGTACATTCCCTTTAAAACACGACTCATATCAACATTTAAAAGTGTTACAGAGAATTAATCTCTGAATTTGTGCGATTGCCACTTAGAAAGCCAATATTTGCCTTCTTTAGAAATGAAATGCATTATTGCAGGGTATGCAATTACCAAGTAGAGAATTTATATTGCTTTTTTTTATATTTATGTATGTCACACTTCTAGGAAATATAGTTTATTAAATGATCAGTTATAGAATAATCACTGTTGCGTATCAAACGACAGCAGTCTTATATAAGCATAAATGAAGTTTGTTAAAATCTCTTGGGAGACAAAATTAGACGTTTATCTTCTATTATTAAATGTATAATGGGCCTAAAACCACTGTCTGTGGATGATTAGAACATGCTAGAACACAAAATGCATGGGAAAAAAAAATCTCAATATGTGTTTAGTAACGTTTTAGCTCCATTTCTGCAGTATTTGCATCAGGAAATAGAAGGCATATATTTTTGTTAAAACTTTAAATTGCTCAATTTGACTACTTCTACTGTGAATTATTTATTCTGATGCCTCAGTATGCCATTATGTGAAACATTAGGATGATATCACATCTATTTTCAGTTGATCACTTATATACTGATAGAGGGTAAGAAACAGCTGCGACTAAAACAGGGATATTTATGTCACAGATGTGGTTAAAAATGTAATAAATATATAAATATATATATTAATGAGATAACTGCAGCACTCGATATGTGGCCAAAAGTCTGTACGGATCACATTGTGTATCTAAACAGTGCACCGTTTTAGCTGTTTCCGTCTATTTTTATCTATTTTTCATCCTAACACACAGCATATTAAGATTGTGCTGCGTTTACAAATACTGATATCATGATTATGATTGTGATATTCCTTCGCCTTTTCCTTCCTTCGCACCATCTGCTGAAAGACTGTTTAAACACGACTCTAAATTCGCTTGATCACTGTGTGCTCAGCCCCTGCAGACTGTTGTTTTCAGCCGATAAAGCCGCAGCGGTTTTTATGCGTCTGCACGCGGCGCTCAGTTCCAGGCTGCTTCTGCAACTCTCTATTATTCTGTTGTGTGATTTTGCTGAATCGAAGCAAACAAGCTGTAAGACCTCAGCAAAACCTGACATTGAATCTGGAACTACGCATTTATAAAAGTCTGGGATATTTGGAAAAGCCGGATATCGACTGGCCCTGAACATTCGTGGCCCTTTTAAACTTGAAAAATGGTTACTGTGGATTTCTAAGGACTTAAAAAAAGTCCTGTCAAGGTTTAGATCAGTGAATTAGTCAAGTTTATTTCTGTCGCTGCCACCTTAAAATGACAGATCTGATTTAATTTATTTACCCTGCATAGTAGAAAGTCCTAAATGATATTTTCAATACAATAAAAGTGAATGAGGACTATATATATATATATATATATATCACACACACTCTCTCTCTCTCTCTCTCTCTCACACACACACACAATCAAATCTATAGATGCTTGTTTCTGCCATGAAGTAAAATATCAAATATATAGACAGAAATATTAAAAAGGTAATTGTGACTTTTTATCTAAAAATTCTGCTTCTTTTCTCCCTGAATTCTGGGTTTTTATTGCACAATTCTGACTTTTAAAAAATGATTAGAATTGTGAGATATAAACTCAATGCACATTCGCAATTCTGAAAAGAAAAATTTGAATTGTGAGATAAAAAGTAGCATTAATAAAAAGTAAATAAAAACAAGTTATTATTATTATTATTATTATTATTGTGTGGCTGAAAATAACCTGTAATTGTAACCTGTTATAACTTGCAATTGCGATATAAAAACTTGCCATTCTGAGGAAAAGGCCAAAATTGCAGTGTTTAACTTTAGTTTAAATGTTAAACTCAAAATTCCAAGTTATTAACTTGCAATTCTGAAGAAAAAAAAAAGTCAGAATTGTGAGACAAAAAGTTGGAATTACTTTTTAAAATATATTTATTCTGTAGCAGAAACAAACTTTGATACAAATCTCATTTGCACTTCTGCATATTTTAACATGGTGCATCGCATTCGGTCAGCAGACAAGAACCTAAAGCATTCAGTATCAGTAACGTCAAACCTGGCATCTTGCCGCTTAATCATATTTAAATGTAAGTACATTTGAAATATATTTGAGTTGATTAATTTTAGTGTACTTTGGTCTTTCTGACACAACGCTATCGATTGACATCAGAGGACTAGAAATGCATGAGTTTGACGGTCTCTCATTCCTCTTTCACTGTATGCAAAAGTTGTCCTTTTTTTCAGTCCAATAAATACTAAAACTAATTTGAGGATGAGTAAATGACAGAATGTTAGAGAAGATTACCGTGTAAAATCCCAAGTCACGAACGATCCCTTCGGAAAACAGATTGTAGATGATTCTATTTATTGTAGTTTGTTATGTTGTTGTTGTTGTTGTTGATGTATCGATGTTTCTGGATTGTGTACAGATATCATCTTGTGAATCTTGCGGCGTGTGACATTGTGACTGTGGTGATGTTCCCTGTCTAGTGTCTCTCCGGACACACGGCCAAACGCTCATCAGACACACCGCGATCGCTTTTGAATAGATTCCTTTCTCTATTAGTTTAATGGTTTAGTTTGTTTGCATCCTCAGTCCTGACTGAGTTCTCTGTGATACCTGACTCTAGATCAGCTCTCTATAGGCTTATGTAACGTAACATAACGTCCCCAGAGCAGCAACCAAGGGCTTCAGATGTGCTCACGTCATTCACGGTGGCTTTCATTAGATCTCGTATCGTGTGCATGTCTGTACGGTTAGTCACTGATCGGTAGATTCGTCTCTATTAAGCCTCTGTTAAGCACTGTGCTTTGCGCTTGAGATCAATTTAACGAGGTGTGTTTTTAAAACACAGCGCCTCCACTGGAGAACATCGGAAAAGCCATATTATCATCGCTCGCCCTTTTCAAAGTTTCCTTTTGCGAAGGTGTATTCGGATTAACTTCCTGTTGCAGCAGATTGATGGAATACGGTTTATTTTCTTCACAGTGTCTTTCTCTAGTTTAATGCCACTTCTTTTCCTCTATGCAGAGATTATTGGGCACTGTGCACGAGCGTCTCCTCTAGACACGTTTGCGACGTCGTTAATAACCACTAGATGCACGTATTACGAAACAGTGCGATGCTGAAGCCATAGACACATAATCATGTCGTTTAATTGTCAAATTGGATGTCACGGTATTAAAACATATCAGCCTTGATAATGCTGCAAAAGCTTCGCGATGCTGAAGATGTGTCGCTGTTGGCGTAACAGAAACACGACTCGAGAGGTGTTTTATCCTGCTTTTAGTCGATGTGTCCAAAACAAGTACCACTGAATTTGACTAAAAATGACCACAGAAATAAATCTCGTTCAAACCTGTCCACTTCAGAATATGCATACAAAAAATGCATAAAGAAAATTAAGCTTATTTTTGAGCCATTACATTTTTTGACATTTCACCTAGATATCGTAAAATATACACAATGCCTGGATTTCTATTATTATAACACAGTTTTTTGTTCTTTGCTTTATAATAATGGCACCGGGGGAAGGATGTGCTTTTGTCACCATACACATTATGCCGTAACGCAAAAACCTAAAAATGGGCTTCGTTTTCTTTTGCACAATATGATTTTCTTTCTTTTATTTTTTTTACGTTCTGACTGATGTTTTGTTCTTAAGTTGTACATACAAATATGTTGATTATTGATTAATTTATTTAATGCAAGTGTATCTTGTTTTGGTGTACTGAGGTGTGTGTACTAACTGGACAAGCGGGAGGGCGTCTATTCATCAGTGTAAGTGTAAGTGTGATGCTCAGATCAGGTCTGCTCTGTTGGGTTTATCGTAGGACTCTGGGCTCAAGATCCTTTTCTATATTCTTCTGCTTTGATAACTTTACAGCATCATTTATGTGTCTTTTCATCATATCTTTATGTTTTTGTATTTTATTGTAGTGTTGTTCCAAATGCTTGTTCTGTATCTTAGTGATGCTTCTCAGCATAATATGAGTGTGTTGTAGTAGCCATGCCCTTGTCATGTCGTGAAATGTTCATATGAGAAGCCACTGGCTGTAAATGCAAGAAAACCTTTAAGGATCATTCATTAAGTTCCCCGTCAGAACGTGAGACTGAGAAACGTGGAATCGGTTTGCGTAGAGATTGAGACGCTCATCGTCAGTCGAAGTGGTGTGATGCTGTTACTGAGATCGTGAAGAGAGGGATTTCGACGGCGATGAATTATGGTGTAGTTTAAGAGAGTGGATCGTAGTGCTTTAGTGCATACTTTGATCACAGGAACTATGAAAGTTAATATAGTCAAATAACTTCTGCACGGTGAATCTCACGAAGAAGCTAGAAGGCCATTTATCCCCCCAAAAATGTAAGTATTATTTTGTATGAAGAACATGATATTTTTTCTAGGACCGTACTATTTATTTTACATGCCCAGCTAATGAGGAACGTTCTCTGAATGTTGGTTGATGTTCTGACAAGATTCTTTCAAAGTTATGAACAAACGTTCTTCTAGTTAAAGGGATAGTTCAACCAAAACTGAAAATGCTGTCATCATTCACTCATCCTCAAGTTGTTCCACACCTGTATGAGTTTCTTTCTCCTGTTGAACACAAAATAAGATAGTTTGAAGAATGTTGGTAAACCAACCAGTTGACGGTAGCCATTGACTTTCACAGTATGAAAAAAAATACAAGGGAAGTCAATGGTTGCTGTCAACTATTTGGTCATTTTTGGGTGAACTATCCCTTTAATGTTCACACACACACACTCACTCACTCACTCACTCTCACACGCACACAAACACACACACTCTCTCACACAAACACACTCTCTCACACACACACACACACACACATACACACTCTCTCACACACACACTTTTTTTGCTACTTGTTTCAGAATGTTAAGGGAACATTTGAAAGTAATGTTCTATAATGTTTGCAAAATGTTTAAATGGAGTGTTTCCTTAATCATTGAAAGCCTGTCTTGACTTTTTTCTTTTTTTTTTTCTTGGCCCATACATATTTCTTGACTGTTTTCGTGAGATCCACACGCGGTACTGGTTTAGACATAGAGGCATTGTAATTTTATTTTTCTTTGTTTCTTGACTTCACATTCCTAAAACGTTGAGGTGGAAATGTAGAGACCTTGTAGAGGTGGTTTGAGCTGAAGATCCGATGATAAACATGTTAGACGAGGTGATGTTACTGTAGGAATGGAAAGACGAATAGAGAGACATATCATATATGGATAATATAATGCACATTTGTAGCAAGAAAAAAAACACATTCAAGTCTAAAATATAAAGCACATGCGATATGATTGTGCGCATAAGAGCTGTTAGAGCTATTCTCGTAACGTTTACACTGAGGACTAAAGCATGCTCTCGTGCCACAACGAAGTGCCAGCTGGATTTGTGTTTGTTCAGAAGCTTAAAACAGAGACTTTAATCTGCAGAATAATTTATGGCTGTCGTGATAAGAAGCCTAGAGGTTGTGATGAGGATAAAGATAAAGATGCAGTGCTGTGCTGTGATGAAGTCGGGTAGAATAGCTGCTTGGAAATGAAAACAGATATTGAACTTTGGTTGGTCTTAGACTCTCGCTGAAGGACTTCTTTGTTTTGGCATGTTTTGGTCATTGCATATTTATAGATGTGATGCTCTTTTTTTTCTAAGTCGCTTCATAAGACACTTTAGCTTAAAACCGCTTTGCAGATCGCTGTTCTCGCTGATCGGACTCATTTTTCTCTTCTGACATTAAACGTTAAACCTCTGTGAGCGGACTGCTGTCAGCATTTCTTCAGTGATTCTGTTTGCTTTCTTTCTTTTGTCTTACGTTGCAGCAAGAAAGTGATGGACACTCAGTATGGAAACCTGTTTGTGAAATATACCTGCAGATGTGGCTTCTCTCTTGGAGTGAATTAGGCTGAACCGAAATGATGCCGTTTTGTCATTGTGCTTAAATTAATATATAAATATTAAATTCTATATTAAAATATATTTGCTAACCTACAGATGTGTGTGAGCCAGTTCTTTTCCTTGCTCTCAGATAAAGTTCACAATGAAATGTGATGATATGAAATGCACAACAGCACAAATGCACATGTTTATATGTGATTATCATTTACAGTGTATGTATAGTGTATTAAAGGTAAACAATTAATCACTTCTGTGTTTGCTGGAAATGGACCCTACGAGCTTTATTCTTAGATCTGCCAGTTGAACTATACGAATAAAAAGCAAACAAACAAACAAACAAAAAAAAATCATGATTCACACATTTTGTAGTTATTTCCAAATGTTTATTGATATGTCAAACTTTTCCCACAGTGCCCAGAACAGCACTCTCTCCAGTTTGTGCCACTATGAAAAAAATGAAAACAAAAAAAAAGCAGTTGATTATAAAAATGTATTTGCATAGAGGTAACTAAGCAATATCCAATAGAAAACCCCTTTAAAAAAAAAAAAACATTGTCTATATTCAAAAATATAAAGAGAATTTGTTTACATAAAACGTTATAAGATGCCAAATAAGTGAAAGTGACGTGAGG
>NW_015547669.1:52944-60006 GCF_001515605.1 Sinocyclocheilus anshuiensis | reverse complement strand
GGGTTATGAGTCCAACTCTCTAACCATTAGGCCACGACTTCCTACGACATAATAGTCAAGGCTCCATTTGAAAAGTGCATATTTTCTTCTCTTTAACAAACAAATAGGCAAAAATGATTAAGAACAATATTTCAATATTTTACAATTATTACCTTTAAAATATATATCTCCTGTAATCAGTGTTTGCTCCTGTTGTGACTAAATGCAAGATACATTAATCGGTAATAACAATTATAATTTTTAAATGATAAAACTTAACCATTTTGAGCAAGAATATAATATATATATATATATATATATATATATATATATATAATACATTTTTCACTGGTAAAGTGCTGTTACACCCTTTTGGCAGCAGCTGGCTTAGTATTTTCAGTGTTAAGTCAGGATGCAGTGTCTCGTTCCCTACTCAGGGAACCATGGTTACATAAGTAACCTGAGACGTTTCACAGGCTTTACCCACAATACATTTTTCACTGGTAAAGTGCTGTTACGCCCTTTTGGCAGCAGCTGGCTTAGTATTTTCAGTGTTAAGTGTTTTGGTTTCTAATGAATAGCTCCACAATTATTAAGAATTCACTTGTGTCCTTTTGGCAGCAGAAAGAGCTCATCAAGAGCTTTCATTTGATTGATATGTTACTTGAGCCTTTCTGGTTCTCACCCCTCAATATATTCATATGCAGCATTGCTTATTTTATTTTGTTTTATCAGTATTATTGCTGCTGCTGCTTTAATAGTTGTTTGTGATTAAATACATTACAACAGCATTGGTTACATAATCTCATGCTTTAACAGTCCAGCTGTGTTTTAGCACTCATGTTGATGGGTTTCATATGCAGATGCATTTAGATCTGATGGCATATGTCCTTTTTATCATTTTTGCATGTATAGTGGCTCATTAGTGAAACCTGTCAGACCTGTCTGAGGTGTGTAATTGGTTTCTGATGAAGTTTAGTCATGTCTATGCACCGCCAAACAACACTTCTCTAGAATTTGCTGAATGCTCTACTATGCAGTTTTACAAAGCCTTAATTATAATGCACAGAAGAAAAAAAAGAAAAAACACACATTAGCCTGTAACTCTCCATGTCCCTGAAATGATTGTTTTGCTAAACTAAGCTGGTCGTTATGCTGACAGACGAACAACCACAGCATTAATAAATTAATTGGGTTGATTATCCACAGTGGGAGGATCAGGTCTTCAGATAGAGGAATGAATTATGATTTATTATTTTATTTTTTATTATTTCATATCGTCAGAGTATGACAAGGAAATTAAAAGGATGTATCCGTATTGTTTTAATTTATATAGCATGGCAAGACAATTATGGTTACATATAATTATCTGTCATGCAGTTGATAAATGACATCGCAATAAAGCTAATGTGTCTGCTGTGTGCCATTTACATTTTTATTAAACTTAAATTTTCTTCACTACATTGCAAAGCATAGACTTTTCCCTCCCCTTTATTTCAGGAAAATATGCTGCTCCTCGTTATTTTAAAGTGAAGAAATCGGGAACCTTTTATCTCTACCGGCCAGTGATGCTTCTGAAGGAACACACCTGGAATCTGTTGCTATGGTAACGGACGCAATTCCATGCGCATCGTGCTCTTATTCCAGTGCAGCTGTTAAGAATGTGGTTATTTCAGCAAACAGTTCCATACATTTTAACACGTGTTAAACTTTTATATATCATTCAATGGTACTGTTTAGAGATCAGTGATGCGCACGCATTTTAGACACTTTTTTTAATGTTTTTGCTCAGTCCATGTAATAAATGCACATCCTTTAATGAGCCATGCATAACTTCTGATGTGACCGGTTTCAGGGGCGGCCACAATTGCAGTCGATTGGAAAACATCACATTTTGACTCACTCCTATAGCTGGAAAACCCTCCTGACGTGTCAGAAGCTCTAACATCCATGGAGTGACTCTCTAATTTCTCATCCACATACTGCAGTGTCAAGGAGAATTTAAAAAAAAAGAAAAATGAATGGATGCAAAAGTACACGGACCGGTAGTTGCTCTTTTGTGCATTGTGGGTGTTATGGGAGGTGTGTACGTCTCCTGGAAGGTAGTTGAAGGACAGACACCACCGAGGGATCATAACTGTGCAGACTAATCTTAGCAGACGGGTGTTAAGAGACTCTGCAGCTGTCATCATGTCCATCAATAAAACCACAGAGACCACCAGTGAGAGCAGGTCAGTGGCAGCCAGATACTTCTTAGGTCTTTAATTGCATCAATTGTATGCCTGGTTTCAGCTGTAGGCTGCTACTTAGGGCACATGTTTAAAGTCAAGGAGTGTAGGCTCATGTGTTGAATGATTACACTGAATGCAAGTAGGTCCTGGACTAGACTGTGATAAATAACTAGATAATCTTCAAACATATCTTTGAGTTCTGACACACTCCATGTGAGGAGTGCAGGTAAGACTGACACTGACAGGACTGAGTAAACTAATGGTAGTTATTCTGTTCTGAACAGAATAGAGAAAAAACTTCGAAATGCATATTAAAGGAATGTACAGTCATTTAAATGTATTATTTCCTATAATTGATTTATTATTATTCTTTTACAGTAATCAACATTGTATTGTCCTTATTGTACTGTATGTAGTACTGGAGTTACACGTGTATCAGAACAGGCTGCAGTCAAGGTGAAGGTAATGTTTAAAGAAAGCTGCATGGTCTAGGGTCGAAGTGTAATTGGCGTGACGAGTTTAAACGAGCATAAACTTCTGATGGTTTGAGAGACGAGTCTCTAGCCATGATCTTTGTTTCAGCAGGATTCAATATTGGTCACTAATATTGTGAAAGTAGTGAAGGGTCGTTCGTTGTTACTATGGCGGGGGTTTTACTCAAGGAATATGGTTTCAGTTTGTATCAAAATTATTTTAGTGGTTAAAAAAATCAACATATTTTTCCGTTTAGGTCATCTTTTGGTGTTGTTTTAATGAGTTATGCATTCAGTGTCAAATGTGCCAAGTTTTGTGGCATGCCTGTTTGTTTGCAGTGAGCTAAAAAGGACAAAACCTTAGGCTATTTCATTGCACTGTATTTGAGATGTCCACTTTTCTTACTTAAAGTTTTTGCATTTGTATATTTTGTAGTGCTGTCAAACGATTAATCGCGATTAATCACATCCAACATAAAAGTTTTTGTTTACATAATATATGTGTGTGTACTGTGTTTATTTATTATGTATATATAAACACACACACATGCATGCATATATTTCAGAAACATATGTTATGTTTATTTTTTAAATATATTTATATATAATATAAATTATATGAATATAAATATATACATGTAAATATTTTCAAAATATATACTGCATGTGTGTGTATTTATATATACATAAGACATATATACAGTAGACACACATATATTATGTAAACAACAAATTTATTTTGCATGCAATTAATTGCGATTAATCGTTTGACAGGACTAATATTTTGGCTATGGGACACGTCTAGGGAAGGGAAGTGAGCATCAAATAATTCAATTAACTTCATCTCAAATCAGATTTAATAACATTTTGTAGCAATTCAAATGTCACTGCTTGTGCCATCCGTCTGTGTTATATAAATCTGGCAATTTTTCATACATTCATATTCAGCATTTTATTTTATTTTTGGACACACCCTTGAACTGTTTTGTTGTGTTTTCATGCCCCATGTGCTCAGTGTGACCCAGTTTTCCCCCGTCTTTGATTATGTTCACCTGTGTCCTCATTAGTTGATCCTCTACACCTGTCTGTCCCTCGTTAGCACCCCTATTTTAGTTGTGTTCATTTCACTGTTTGGTGTCTGGTCTGCTACGTCCTTATGTATGTCTATCCTGGGTTTACCCTTGTGTGCATTTATTAAAGTATATATTTGCGTGTATAGTGGCACATTAGTGAAACCTGTCAGACCAGTTTGAGGTGTGCAACTGGTTTCTGATGAAGTTTAGTCATGTCTACGCACTGTCAATCCGCATTTCTCTAGAATTTGCTGAATGCATTACTATGCTAGGTTGCCAATGTTAAACAGCAGTATTGTTTTGCTTTGTGTTTTTCAGTGTGGTTCAGCTAAGATAATGTTTTTTTGTTAGTACCATGGTTCTCCTATAACATATCTGAAGTCTGTGCCAGACGATGTGGAATGAAAGGGTTTCAAGTGTTTATTTTCCGAGCATCTAAGCATGTCAGATAATTAAAGTGTTGTGTTCTGTCCAAGATGCAGAGATTTAACATAACAAACCTACTACATTTGCAGCAGCACTTTGGAAAAATGCAGATGGAAACTTGTATATTTGGCTCGATGAAACTATAACTGCTCTCACAAAAACTTACTTTTTGTTGTTTTACCTCAGATGACTTCTCTAGTGAAAAATAAATATAGAGAAAAGTATTTGAAATACATTTATTTCATGCTAAGCATACTACAAATACATTTACGTATTATTTACATAATAAACTGGTATACTTATTCTGCTAAATTGAAACAGCAAATTTTGTACTTACTGCACTTTAATTGTAAGTCCAACTAAAGATGTACTGAAGTATATTACATTGTGTTAAAAGTGAAACTATTGCCAACCATACTTTTGGTACATTTTAAATATATTGCATTTAAAGACTGATATTATTCAAAGATCATACAATCCTCATCAATAGTGACATTTAAAACACATTTTAGCCTTAATATTGAGAAATGTGCATTGTGCGCAAGTAGTACTCCAAATAAAGTTTAATGTATTTTTTATATATATACTGGTAATAGAGTATAAAGAGACAAAAACACAAATAAAATGTTAACAGATTTGAACTAGTATGAAATAAATGTATTTTAAATACATTATATTACTATAATGTTAAGTTTGTAATAAATAAATTATTTATATATATATATATATATATATATATATAGGTTACAGGTGAGTTCGTATTTAATTATGTACATAATGCCTGTAGCAGTGTGTTATAACTAGTTTATAAAGTTTGTTATACAGAGTTTAATACACCCTGTGATAATACTGTGTTCATGGTGCATCTTTATAGGTGTCAATGGTAGAAGCTATTCCTGGGCTTATAAATGCAATACGTATGATCCATAGCATCTCACGTTACTACAACACCTCAGAGAAGATCACTTCCCTTTTTGTCAAGGTAAGAGTGAGGTGACTCCCAAGATAGCTAAATTTAATTTCACAGGCTTAATACTTTAAACTGGAAATATTGTCTTTCTCCTTAGGTTACGAATCAAATGATTACTGCCTGTAAGGCCTATATTACAAATAGTGGCTCGGCAACCATATGGGATCAGCCGCAGGAAGTGGTATCCGAGAAGCTTAAAGCTGCCATTCGCTTGAATCAGGTACAATGTGACATTTAGCTGGAAGATGTGTATATATACTTATATATACTTATACTTGTATATATATATATATATATATATATATATAAGATATATGTAATACAGCTCTATGAGCACGTCTGCTGAACACTGCCTTTGAACACACCACTTAACCTTCATCCACAGCTTCCTTTTTCTCTACATTTGTCTATTCCATTTTGCCAAGACAGATTTTACTAAGCTTTAAGGCTCTGATGATAAGGCTCATCCCTTTTAGACAAAGATAAACACAAGAAGAACACATAACCAGTCAACATAAATATTATTTGTGCTAGCATGAAGTCTAGTGTGACTTTATTTAGTTCAACTTCAATGTCATGACCTTGTAAAGCCAATAAACTCTGTAACTTTATCTGCAAGATTGTCAGAAATGGACATGACAGATGTTATACCTCAAAATGGATAATTTAAACAATTCCACAGCTCAAATTATAAACTTTTTTTCTACTAATTTAATTATTTAAAATACAAGCTTCACATTAAAGTTGTTCAATCAATTTATTTATTTATTTGCTTGTTTGATATATTGTTTGTATGTGTGTGTATTTATTTATTTATTTATTTTTTAGTTCATCTCCTAAACACTGCATTTGAACACAATACTTCAATTCATACCTTTTAGGGAAAAATAAATACAAGAAAACAACAAATAAGTTATAAATAATAAGTGGTGGAACAGTAGATGAATATTACATTTAAAATATTTTGATATATTGAATCAGATGAATAACTTGTAAACACAAATTCTGTTCAATATTTTAGGAATACCAGAAGTATTTCCAAAAAACCAAGCAGAAACTGGAGGAGAATCCCTCGGAGTGCCAGTTTGACTTTAGCGAGATGTACATCTTTGGCAAGTTTGACACGTTTCAGCGACGGCTGAACAAAATTCTAAACATGTTTAGCACCATTTCCACCTACAATGCCCTGCAGGACTCCAAAATTGAGGGACTGGAAACCATGGCAACCAGATTTCAGGTATCATGGCCATGACGTAGTGGTCTATTTTTAGATTTGCACAGAAGACAAAAGAACATACCCAGAAGATAATAGTGTAATTCCTGAAGTAAGGATAGGTTGCCTTCTTTAGCGGCACATACATGTTTAATTTGGATGAGGCATTTGTTAGTGAACTAAAACAACTGTGTAATCCGAGATTTAATGAAAGGTTGTCAAACACCTCAGTCTGTGCAGTCATTGTAAGATATTCACAAGAACCATATTATACACTGGGGGTATAATTAGAATTTATTAAGATCATTGTAATGTACTGTTCATAATGGTAATGTGTAAGTCTCATAGGGTGAATACTGTTAAAGTGGGACACTTTTGGATAATTTGCTATTGCTGTAGATCTACAAATGGTTACATGTCATTCCATAATATTTTGGGATGAACTTAAAGGGATAGTCCACCCAAAAATGAACAATCTGTCATCATTTACTCAACCTCATGTCATTCCAAAGCTGTATGCATTTCCTTCTTCTGCTGAAGACAAAAGAAGATATTTTGAAGAATGTTGATGACCAAACACGATTGACTTCCACTGTAATTTTTGAATGGGAAGTCAATGGCAACCGAAACTGTTTAGTTACCAACATTCTTCAAAACACCTTTTTTTCACTAAAGAAAAAAAAAAAAAAAAAAACAT
>NW_015547669.1:47784-50697 GCF_001515605.1 Sinocyclocheilus anshuiensis | reverse complement strand
GATTCAATATTGGTCACTAATATTGTGAAAGTAGTGAAGGGTCGTTCGTTGTTACTATGGAGGGGGTTTTACTCAAGGAATATGGTTTCAGTTTGTATCAAAATTATTTTAGTGGTTAAAAAAATCAACATATTTTTCCGTTTAGGTCATCTTTTGGTGTTGTTTTAATGAGTTATGCATTCAGTGTCAAATGTGCCAAGTTTTGTGGCATGCCTGTTTGTTTGCAGTGAGCTAAAAAGGACAAAACCTTAGGCTATTTCATTGCACTGTATTTGAGATGTCCACTTTTCTTACTTAAAGTTTTTGCATTTGTATATTTTGTAGTGCTGTCAAACGATTAATCGCGATTAATCACATCCAACATAAAAGTTTTTGTTTACATAATATATGTGTGTGTACTGTGTTTATTTATTATGTATATATAAACACACACACATGCATGCATATATTTCAGAAACATATGTTATGTTTATTTTTTAAATATATTTATATATAATATAAATTATATGAATATAAATATATACATGTAAATATTTTCAAAATATATACTGCATGTGTGTGTATTTATATATACATAAGACATATATACAGTAGACACACATATATTATGTAAACAACAAATTTATTTTGCATGCAATTAATTGCGATTAATCGTTTGACAGGACTAATATTTTGGCTATGGGACACGTCTAGGGAAGGGAAGTGAGCATCAAATAATTCAATTAACTTCATCTCAAATCAGATTTAATAACATTTTGTAGCAATTCAAATGTCACTGCTTGTGCCATCCGTCTGTGTTATATAAATCTGGCAATTTTTCATACATTCATATTCAGCATTTTATTTTATTTTTGGACACACCCTTGAACTGTTTTGTTGTGTTTTCATGCCCCATGTGCTCAGTGTGACCCAGTTTTCCCCCGTCTTTGATTATGTTCACCTGTGTCCTCATTAGTTGATCCTCTACACCTGTCTGTCCCTCGTTAGCACCCCTATTTTAGTTGTGTTCATTTCACTGTTTGGTGTCTGGTCTGCTACGTCCTTATGTATGTCTATCCTGGGTTTACCCTTGTGTGCATTTATTAAAGTATATATTTGCGTGTATAGTGGCACATTAGTGAAACCTGTCAGACCAGTTTGAGGTGTGCAACTGGTTTCTGATGAAGTTTAGTCATGTCTACGCACTGTCAATCCGCATTTCTCTAGAATTTGCTGAATGCATTACTATGCTAGGTTGCCAATGTTAAACAGCAGTATTGTTTTGCTTTGTGTTTTTCAGTGTGGTTCAGCTAAGATAATGTTTTTTTGTTAGTACCATGGTTCTCCTATAACATATCTGAAGTCTGTGCCAGACGATGTGGAATGAAAGGGTTTCAAGTGTTTATTTTCCGAGCATCTAAGCATGTCAGATAATTAAAGTGTTGTGTTCTGTCCAAGATGCAGAGATTTAACATAACAAACCTACTACATTTGCAGCAGCACTTTGGAAAAATGCAGATGGAAACTTGTATATTTGGCTCGATGAAACTATAACTGCTCTCACAAAAACTTACTTTTTGTTGTTTTACCTCAGATGACTTCTCTAGTGAAAAATAAATATAGAGAAAAGTATTTGAAAGTCATGCTAAGCATGCTAAGCATACTACAAATACATTTACGTATTATTTACATAATAAACTGGTATACTTATTTGAAACAGCAGAAACAGCAAATTTTGTACTTACTGCACTTTAATTGTAAGTCCAACTAAAGATGTACTGAAGTATATTACATTGTGTTAAAAGTGAAACTATTGCCAACCATACTTTTGGTACATTTTAAATATATTGCATTTAAAGACTGATATTATTCAAAGATCATACAATCCTCATCAATAGTGACATTTAAAACACATTTTAGCCTTAATATTGAGAAATGTGCATTGTGCGCAAGTAGTACTCCAAATAAAGTTTAATGTATTTTTTATATATATACTGGTAATAGAGTATAAAGAGACAAAAACACAAATAAAATGTTAACAGATTTGAACTAGTATGAAATAAATGTATTTTAAATACATTATATTACTATAATGTTAAGTTTGTAATAAATAAATTATTTATATATATATATATATATATATATATATATATATTCGTTTATAGGTTACAGTTGCTGTCATTACTTTTTCATAACAGATCCATTTAAACAGGCTACATTAATTAAGACATCACTAACAGGTAATGTAAAATATAATGAGTATATAGTGTAATATTTCACGAAATGCTCTTCTCTAGACTTCATTTCTCTAGCAAATAACGAGATGTAGACGCTGATGACTTGCCTGAAGTAAATGAAATGCTTCGTGACATTTTGTGTACAAGCTGTTTTATCGACGTCTTTCCACAGTTGAAACACTGATTGAGCGATTTCATAAGGCGTGAGATGTTCATTCATGTTTATTTTGCGTTAAAACTAGTAGTAAAGAGGAAGGGATGATAATGCTCACTCGCGTTTATACAGGCGTTTATACAGCAATATGTCATGCCACATCAATTGTTACATGAGATGTTCATTCATGTTTATTTCACGTTAAAAGTGATAGTAAAGAGGAAAGAACGATCGCGTCCACTTGCATGCTTGTGTTTATACCAGCACGTTTCTGAACCAGCTCTTCTATACAGCGATATGGCATGCCACATCAAAGACGCCATTTATTGTTTGAACTTCCTGGAACTTCCTGGAAAAAAAAATTAAAAATTGACATAACTCAAAGATGAAGTTTCACTCGTGCAGAAGTTAAAACAATGCTGCATTTATTTGGTGCACATGAGTATCGAACCGAAAGACCCGTACCGAAAATGAATGAATAGCCTACGTGTACCGTTACACTTCTATATATATATATATATATATATATATATTAGGCCCGCA
>NW_015547669.1:25764-47554 GCF_001515605.1 Sinocyclocheilus anshuiensis | reverse complement strand
TATATTAGGCCCGTAAAGTAGGCTAGTTTATATGCAGTCCTTTGGCATCTCCCTGTGGTATTGTTTGGTATGGCAGATTGACTTGTGCTTATATATACATATATGTTAAAATTACTGTATAATTGAGTTTTACATCATTTTAAGTTGTATAGAATATCTGCAGTGACATTTTTGCAAAGTATGTTTGCAAAAAAGAACATGTGATGTTTAAATCTATCCTGAATTTGTTTTGTTTACAAAATAAAAAACAAAAGGTGTTAGGTACAAAGGTTTTAGTGAATATACAAGTTTGGGTATTGATTTGGAGAGGAGGGGGTCTTCTACGGGGGTACTAAGAAATTAACATTATTTTTTATTATTAAAATTTAATTAATGGAATTTCCAAGGAAAAAAAGCTCCGCTCTCCTTTTGGCAGCAGCTGGCTTAGTATTTTCAGTGTTAAGTGTTTTGGTTTCTAATGAATAGCTCCACAATTATTAAGAATTCACTTGTGTCCTTTTGGCAGCAGAAAGAGCTCATCAAGAGCTTTCATTTGATTGATATGTTACTTGAGCCTTTCTGGTTCTCACCCCTCAATATATTCATATGCAGCATTGCTTATTTTATTTTGTTTTATCAGTATTATTGCTGCTGCTGCTTTAATAGTTGTTTGTGATTAAATACATTACAACAGCATTGGTTACATAATCTCATGCTTTAACAGTCCAGCTGTGTTTTAGCACTCATGTTGATGGGTTTCATATGCAGATGCATTTAGATCTGATGGCATATGTATGACTATAATAAACTTGTATATACTATGTTATTTATTGCTGCTTTCTTGGCCAGGTCAGAAGAGATTTTAAGCTCAATTAGTTTTTAACCTGGTTAAATAAATAAATGAATGAATGAATGAATAGTGGCTCATTAGTGAAACCTGTCAAACCGGTGTGTAATTGGTTTCTGATGAAGTTTAGTCATGTCTACGCACCGCCAAACAACACTTCTCTAGAATTTGCTGAATGCACTACTATGCTCGGCATCAGTGTGTTTCAGATAAGGGGATATTTTTTTTTAGTTTCCTATAACAGATCTGAAGTCTGTGCCAGATCATTTGGAAAGAAAGTGTTTCAAGTGTTTATTTTCTGAGCATCTCAGCATGTCAGATAATTAAAGTGTTGTGTTCTGTCCAAGGTGCAGATATTTAACATAACTAACCTGCTACATTTGCAGCAGTACTTTGGAAAAATGCAGACCGAAACTTGTATATTTGGCTCGATGAAACTATAACTGCTCTCACAAAAACGTACTTTTTGTTATTTTATCTCAGACCACCTGTCAGTTATTTAGTGGCCTTGAATGATAAGTTGCAGATGAATGCAGACAAAGTGGAGAGGAACATCAGCGAGACACAACAGAATCTCAAAAAGGTAAGTACAGAACAACCGTTTCCATGGATTACAAATCAAAGCCAGAGAGTTTATCACACATGCTGCTCCCACCATTAAGCATGTTGAAGCCCCTTGAATGATGCCAGTTTAGGGCTATTTGCGGTACAATTGCAGAAAGTGTATGCCAGTGTCATTTCAGTACTATTTATATAACATTATTGCATTTTGAATTAGCCTTTATTTTTACACTTTCAGTTTTTATTTTAATTGATCGTTTTGTTATGTGCATTTGCCATTTTGTCATATTTCAGTTTTAGTTTTATTTTATTGCAGTTAGTTGGCAAAGCAACATTTCTATTTTCTGCTAAATTTTACCAAATATAAAAGAAATAAATAAATAGTTTTTAGTTAATAAAACTACACTCTAAAAAATGCTGGGTTGTTTCAACCCAACTTTGGGTCAAATATGACTAACCCAACTGTTAGGTTAAATTTTTACATTAAATTTGTAACCCAAAAGTTGGGTTAGTCCATATTTGACCCAAAGTTGGGTTGAAACAACCCAGCATTTTTTAGAGTGTAGTGTATGCGAGTGGAAAGAAACATTAAAGGTATAGTTTACCAATAAATGAAAGTTGTCATCATTTACTCAACCTCATGTCATTCCATGTCTTACCTTGCTTCTGTGTAACACACAATATGATATTTTGAAGAATCCTTAGACTGTTTTAGCTCTGCTTTGAAAGTTGGACCCCTTTGACCTTATCTATACACACAAAATGACCACACGATCAGACAACTTATCTTTTTTGTTTTGTGTGTGTTACACAGAAAGCCATACAGGTTTGGAATGACAAAGGGGTGAACTATTCATTTAAGAGTTGTTACGTAACTATGCTTAATTGTGTTGCTCTTTGATGTTTGTAGGATATCAAAAGGATGAATGAAGGGAAGCAGCCCCTGTACCAGGAGGACATCGACAGGACAATCCTGAACTCACTGGAGCTGCTGAATACTCTGGATCAAAATGCAGCCGAAGCCTTTCGTTTGCAGCACCCTCAATCTGAAATGATTGAGAAGGAGTGAGTACAAACCTCGTAACTCTGTCTACAGTATATATCCTTTAAACTGAAATATCCAATTGCATCTCATGCTTTATGCCATGCAAGCAGAATTATATGCTGTGAATATGGTTTTGTGGATGACTCGTGTTTTTCTCCTCAATGGAAAAGTATGAAACAGCTGCGAGAGAGTGTGATGAAGCTCCGTGAGGAACATGATCACATTTACAATTGCTTTGCCACCGTCAACCGGGGAAAGAAGACTGATGAGAAACTGGTATGTATCTTTCAAATGCAAATGATTCATGTAGTGACGGTGAAGTTAAGCGTTCTGAACCAGCAAATCTTTCAACACAGTTGTATTGGAAAAAGGTTAATTGCTCAAAAACACTGTTTATGTTGTGGCCATCTAGTGGTCATAAAAACGAATAGCACCTTCCAAAGTGCTGCGTTCCATTACAGCCGCTGGTTTCACAACTGGTTCTTCGTTTTAAATTATTGTAAATAATGGTCTTTTTCAAAGTCATTCATTTGTGTCCGCTTACTGGCAATACAATAAATTAAATATAAATTATTAAATTATTAAATTAAATATGTGTTCTGTCTATTTTAAATCTGACTCCGTACTTAGACTGTTATTTCGTAGCCAAATGTCATTTGAGCTTCATATATAAATTACGATATTGAGGGGAACTTAATAATGTAAAGGAAACGACACTGAGGTTCACTTTGTTTGAATCAGATACTGAAGCAGTCTCAAGCAGTTAGAGCTCGAACTGAAGTTTTGGTCTGGATTTTTGTTAAACCTTGATTATAGCCATCGAGTGGTGGCTCAACGCAATAGGTGTGTTTGACTTAACGCGGTGCTGCGCAGATCGATTGAAGTCTGACTTGAAGCATTGCATGCCTGTTAGACATTTTCTCCGACTTGAGGGATGGTGCCGAAGTCACATCACTGTCACATGTGGCATCAAAGTACTGCGATAGCGCTCCGAGAGCAGACGGGCGACTCAGTTGGTTGCAGCTTCTCCAGAGCCAGAGATTTTCTTATTATTGGGAGATGAGAGGGTCTGTATTACCTACTATTGGAGAAAGCGTAACGGTCAGCTTGGATCACGTGTGCCTTGATAACCAATCACATTACAGCCTTGACGTCATTGAATTTCAGTTCTGAGTTGTGCAACACTCAATAATCGAGCTTTATTGCCAAGTGTGCTTACACTGTGTAAGGAATTTGTCTTGGTGACAGAAGCTTCCACAGACAGGATGACAAGTGACAAGACATATATAACAAAAAATAGACAGATGATTAAAAATAAATATGTGAAAAACAATACACAATAGACAACATGCCGTATGTAGAGATGTGCTATATACAAATTATACAAGGGAATTTGGATAGATGTATGACATGTTAAATCAATAAAATATGTATAATGAATATAAGTATAGATAGTTGGGTATTGCACATTTTATTGCACAGTGGGGAGAGGGAAGAAACTGTTCCTATGTCTGGCTGTTTTGGTGCTCAGTGCTCTGTAGTACCGACCAGATGGCAACAGTTCAAAGAGCAAGTGTGCTGGGTTTGAGGGGTCCAGAGTGATTTTGCTAGCCCTTTTGCTCACTCTGGATAAGTGCAGTTCTTGGTGAGTGGGGAGGGTTGTACCAGTGATTCGCTCAGCAGTCCGGACTATCCTCTGGAGGTCAGTTTTGGTAGCTGAGCTGAACTAGACAGTTACTGAAGTACAGAGGACGGATTCAATGATGGCCGGGTAGAACTGTATCAGCAGCTCCTGTGGCAGGTTGAACTTTCTCAGCTGGCGAAGGATGTACAGCCTCTGCTGGGTCTTCTTGACAATGGAGTCTATGTGAGTGTCCCACTTCAGGTCCTGAAAGATGGTGGTGCCCAGGAATCTGAATGACTCCACTCTTATTACAGTGTTGTCCATGATGGTGAGTGGGGGGAGTGCAGGGAGGTTTCTCCTGAAATCCACGGTCATCTCCACAGTTTTGAGCGTGTTGAGCTCCAAGTTGTTGAGACTGCACCAGACAGCCAGCTGCTCGACCTCCTGTCTGTAAGCAGACTCATCACCGTCCTGAATAAGGCCGATGAGTGTGGTGTCGTCTGCGAACTTCAGGAGCTTGACAGAGGGGTCTTTAGAGGTGCAGTCGTTGGTGTACAGGGAGAAGAGAACATTTGTTGGGCCTTTTTAACAATGGAGTCGATGTGAGTGACCCACTTCAGGTCCTGAGAGATAGTGGTGCCCAGGAATCTGAATGACTCCACTGCAGCCACAGTGCTGTCTATGATGGTGAGTGGGGAGAGTGCAGGGGGGTTTCTCCTGAAATCCACGATCATTTCCACAGTTTTGAGCGTGTTGAGCTCCAGGTTGTTAAGACTGCACCAGACAGTCAGCTGCTCAACTTCACTTCTATAAGTAGACTCGTCACTGTCCGGAATGAGGCCGATGAGTGTGGTGTCGTCTGCAAACTTCAGGAGCTTGACAGAGGGGTCAGTAGAGGTGCAGTCGTTGGTGTACAGGGAGAAGAGCAGTGGGGAGAGAACACAACCCTGAGGAGCTCCAGTGCTGATGGTACGGCTGTTGGATGTGGATTTACCCATTCTCACTAGCTGTTGCTTATCTGTCAGAAAGCTGGTGATCCATTGACAGATAGAGGTAGGAACAGAGAGCTGGGTTAGTTTGGTCTGGATGAGAGTTGGGATGATGGGGTTGAAAGCGGAGCTAAAATGGGATCCTGACAGGATTCCAGAACAAGTCCCTGATTCATCCAGATGCTGCAGGATGAAGTGCAGTCCCACGTTGACTGCATCATCCACAGACCTGTTTGCTCGGTAAGCAGGGGGATAAAATACAAAAAATAAATGTTTTTACTCTTTAATTTGTAGTGAGATAACTATATTCACCTCAGTTCGAGCGGCATGTGAATCAATCATATTTTCCTCTTTAATATTTGCAGAACAAAATAAACACGAATACATATTTGAATGCATTTTGAAAAAAAAAAAAAAAAACAGAAAAATTTAATAAAAACAAACGTCTCATGAAATGTATTAGAGTTTCAGAAATCATCAATAAAACAGCTTGTGTCTATAGTCATATAGACCAAAAGATCAATTGGGATTTAAGAATCGATGTTGATTCATAAAAATGAGAATATTAAAATCGAGAAATCGATTATTATTATTATTTTACCCAGTCCTAGCATGTTTTGTTGTTTTTAGTGTCCTCCGCTGCCACACCGGTGTGGTGTTGAACATGAAGAGGGACTCACAGTCTCTGTTCATCCGTAAATGCATAAGCCTATATCGTCCTGCAGGTTCATGATTAAAATTGAAATTGTGAACAAAAATAAAAGCAATTAAATGTGTTATTATAATTAAAATATGAACATTAAAATGATGGGTAATAATAGATTATGACGGAATTTTTACGACCCTGTCCGTCAAAATGTCTAACACAACCTCTGCTTGGGTGTTACAAATAATGAATGGACTTCAAAGCGTTAAATATGATTTCCAAGCATTTATACCTAAATAAAACAGCTTGTGAATAGTAACGCACTTACTTAAAAAAAATCTACGATAATTTAATTGAACCGAGTTGGAGCCCATAACGTTTGGGGGAGCCCATACAATTTGTTTTGCATATGGGCCCTGGGCTGACTTGCTACGCCACTGTGCAAATCCTTATGAAGTATCCGAATATTTGTTGATTTCTGTTGATTCTATTCAAACTAAGCTTTTATCTGTAATTCAGTGACTTTTAATTTCTTTATTCGATTAATGATTACTTTTCTCCCTCTCAGGATGATTCTGAATGGGAAGTTAAAAGACCTTCAGAGGACACGACAGATGCAAATATCAAGTACAGGTACACAGAGAAATCTTTATAAAATCATACATACTTGTAACATTACATATATAATATTACATCTTCTGAGAGCACCTTTATCAGTGTTATATTGGGTTTTCAGTGTCAGCTCCTCTGAAGGGATGCATGAATGTTCAGAGACTAACCTCCGCTGGCGGTCTGTCGGTGATGTCAGTTTGGAGTATCAGTTTGCTGACTGGAAATCTCTCAGTAAAGATATTATGAAGAAATACACACCATGTGGACCTTTGATAGACATCACTGCAACCTCTGGCACACTGGAGGAAATTCAGTTACCTCACTTCGTCTGTGTCGGTAAGGCACATCTCACTCCAGATCCAATCATTTCAACATGTTCTCTCCAATTGTGTAAACGATTTAAGCCAGACCAATGAGCTCTCATTCTTGAAGACTAACTTAAACTGCATTACTGTTCACAGATCCTACATATTCCTCAGATGATACAGTGAAAGTTCTTTATGTGAAGGATGGTACTGTTTCATTGGAAAGATGTGAATTAAGCGGACTCCATGCTAAGCTTCTCAATCCCACCGTCGCATTATTTGGAGTTGTTGCAAATCAGGGTCACCCCCCCCTGAAATATCACTGTGAGACTTTGATTTATCGCAACAGAAAGGCTCCCCTCAACCTTCATGTGTACCTTATTGTAAAGGATCAAAAACTTAAGAAGGTAAAATCTAATGATAAGCTTTATGCACCATATGACCGTGTATTTTGACATTTATTTACTTACAGTTGTAGAACATAATCAGCCATTTATTGGATGATTTTATTCGAAAGTGAATATAACCAAACTGTTCTAAAGGGATAATGAAAATGTTGCCATTATCTACACAACAAAATAAAACAATACATGCAAAATGATATAGTCTAAAGTCTTTTGAAGCTATGCATTGATTGATTGAATCTGTTCAATCAATCAATCAATCTGGTATGTTTATGATACATGTATGAATCTCTGTAAGTTATATATACCACTCAACAGGTTTCAGTATTTGAGATTTGAAAGATGTTGCATGGCTTCAGAGGACTTGGAATATAAGACATTTTATAAAACGGAGAGTTCCGGTGCTTGATTCTGATTGGCTGAGCCGCGTTTGAAGCTGTTGTAAATTACTCTACAAAGTAACATAAACCTTTGTTTACTTCTGTGTGTTGTTCGACAACCACTTTGTTGCAACCACAACTGTTTCTGAGGAACTACATTGTTTGGTGGAAGAATACTGTTTTTATTAATATCATTACACTTTATTTGCTCTGTTTTATTTTGTGAAAACTTACTACGCAATAACCGTTTTATAAAAGCAATAAGCCCTGTGAAGCCGTGGTTTACAGTGAATTTATAACAGCTAACTCCGCTTCGCGTCGTAACCTAACAACGTCCCTTAGCTGTTATAAATTCACTGTAAACCACGGCTTCACGGGGCTTATTGCTTTAGTATGGACAGTATGAGTAGATTTATCGTTTTGCTTTTGTAGAAAGCAAGTATAACACTACTTCTGTAAGTACATGTTTAAGTGACAGATAATTGTGTCTAACACTGTTAGTATGTGGAGGAGAAGGAGAAAAATAATACGGAGATTGTAAAACCAACACCAGATGAAGGCCTAACAATGGATTACAGTTACACCCTGAAGACATCTTGTGACTCCAAAATCAAACCTCAGGTACTTGCAAAATGTTTTTTTTTTTTGGTGCTAGAAAATAATCCAGACTTACATGCTGTCTCTTTCTAAAATATTTCAATTCACTTCTTGCCAGAGTTTAAAATTGACTCCCGGCAAGACCAACTTCTTTGATTTACACATTCAAGATGCAAAGGAATGTCTCGAACTCTCTATAGAGACAAAAGAGGGCCAAAAAATATGGGATGTTAATATAGAACCAGGTAAACAACCCACAAGGACTTGCAAAATTCTCTGCAGATCGTCTGTTTAATCTTTTATGTTTTAATTTGTTGACTCTGTTCTTTCAGATGAATTCAACACAAACAGTTCAGCATGTAAGTGGCAGTACGAATCACACAAATCTGCATGCTACAAACATGCATACATGCTATAAATTCAAGCAAGTGTTTTCCTGTTGTTCTGCAGTTACAATAATATTTAATACCGTTAAATAATGTATGTATGTATGTTTTTGGCCTCATTTCAGCTGACTGGAGGCTAAAAACAAGTAAGTGATGATGACAGTTCAGTTCAGTGACCGGTAAATGTTGTGTAATGTTCTGCAAAGTTTAATATATTATTATTATTATAATTTGTGTATTTAGCCACTATATGCTATTTAAGTTAAGCAGCGTCTTCCATCTTGTTTAAAACATTGCACTCTCATTTGGTCTAAAATCGTTTAGCATTCTGGGATTGCTTTCCTCACGAAGGATACATTGAATGCTTTCCAATAATTCGGCCAAAGCTGCTGTATTTCTGAGTAATATATGCATGCATGTAGGCTACATTTCTCTATGCAGTTTGTGAATGTGCAGCCTACACTTTTTTATGTAATACCAAAAACCTGGACAATAATTGTGGTACGTTATGAAGTTTGTTTTTGTTATATGTATGTTCTTCCTATTCTCTTTGTGTGTCTTTTGAGTTAATAGATCGGTGCTGATTTTGCAATGGTGGCGCCAGCTGATAACAGCTATTGAACACTCAGCTGGTGGTCCTCTTATAACGTCTCTTCAGCGATCCAGAAGTGAGCTGATGTTCCCGACGCTTCGTCAGCCGTCAGACCAAAGACTCCTGTTAGCGTTTATTAAAGTTCCTGGTTTCTTTTTTTTGGTCTGACGGCTTGATGAGAGTCTTTATTATTCTTATTGCATCTTACGCCTAGCGGACGTAATCATTTTAATTCATGTTTGTTTTGTTTTCTTTACCCAGGTCTTCAGTCTGCAGAGACTGACACAGCACAGAAAAAGGGAAGATGCAAAAAGGGTGAAGGTAGACATAATTTATGAAAATAGATCAGGCTGTTTCTGTGCAGATTCTTCATACAGTACTGTTCAGTGGCTTTTCATGAAGACGAGGCAACATTTTGTTCATCCAGGCGCTGAGTTTGTGGAGAAGCACAGGACAGAGTTGATCAGAAGGGTCTCACTGGTGGAGCCCATTGCAGACGACATGAAATCTCAGATTGGAGATGAAAAATACCGAATCATCTTAAAGCATAAAGGAGCAACAGATGCACAAATGAGAACGCTTCTGGACTTTCTGACAACACCTAAACTGAAAGATAAACTTTACCAAAGTCTTCTAGAACGTGAGCGTGCACTTGTTGAACATTTGGAGGGTTCTGGGTAGATGCTCTTCCACGGGTCAGAAGAATTAATGCATTATGGTTTATTATTACTTTACAGCTGACAGGTCATTCGTATTATAATGTGGCCTGGAGTATAATGAGATGTGGAATATACAGTTCTGATTGGTTTACATACACAGCTGTAAACATTTTTTAGTTTATAGTGTCTATATTTTTACACTCATTGTCATTTAGTGTTCAGATATAAACCTAAGAATACATAAAAGCAAATAATTTGAATTTGAACTTCGTGACTTTCTGAAATAAATAATGAGATTGGTCCGCCGTTAGGAAGATTAGACCTTATTCCAAACCATCTCCATTTGAATAATATATCTCTGTTTGTGCTAGAGCCACCAGCTTTAACAAAAAACTTATTTCCTTAACTTTGCCTGTGCTGTGTAAAAATATTGTTTGGCAGCTTCACATTTACTGAAAACTAATTCCTTTCCTTTTACACGTTCCAATTTGTTTCCATTTATTATTGTTTTCCTAGAGCTGCTTCAGGTAGCTATGATAAATTGCCTCTATCTGGATACATCTTTATAATTAACTGCTCTTTTATTCTTCATAGTGGCAAAAACGAGCTTGGTGACAGTTGATGCAGTGCAGTAGTTTGGGCAATATGTTTGTCTTTAAATGAGTTTGACATATCAATAAATACTGGGAAATACCTACAAAACTCTGTGTGCTCATTTTGCTTCATTTATTTATTTTCTTTCAGTTTTTATTCCTAGACATCAAATGGTAGAAAATGGCAAATCACTGAAACATTTACATTTAGTAATTTTGCAAACTCTTTTATCCAAAGCGACTTACAATTGGGGGATACATCAAGCGATTCTTCTTAAAGAGGCAAACAGACACATGAAGTGCTTGTAATACCAAGTTTCAGGCATTGTTCAAATAAGTACAAGCTAGAAAGGGGAGGAATAAATAAAGAGAAAGACAAAGTTTTTTTGTTTTTGTTTAAATTTAGGATGTACATTTACATTTAGTCATTTTGCAGACGCTTTTATCCAAAGCGACTTACAATTGGGGAATACATAAAGCGATTCATCTTATAGAGGCAAACAGTCACAGGAAGTGCTCTCAATACCAAGTTTCAGGCATTGTTCAAATAAGTACAAGCTAGAAAGGGGAGGAATAAATAAAGAGAAAGACAAAGTTTTTTTGTTTTTGTTTAAATTTAGGATGAAGTCAAGTAGCTTTGAAAGAGATGAGTTTTGTTGTGCAATGCAAACCTGCAAAAACGAGCAGTCTTTGAAATGTGGTCTTTGAAGGTCAGCTGGTCATCAAAGGTTACAGCAAGATTTCTAACCGAAGTCAATGGGGTAATTGTAGAAGAGCCTAGCTAGATGGTGAAACCATGCTGTAGAGTTGGAGTGGCAGGGAAGACAAGAAGCTCAGTCTTTGCCAGGTTGAGCTGTAGGTGATGTTCTTTCATCCATGCCGAGATGTCCGCCAGGCAGCCTGAGATCTGTGCAGCTACCGTCGGATCATCTGGTTGAAATGAGAGATAGAGCTGTGTGTCATCAGCATAGCAATGGTAGGAGAAGCCATGTGCCTGTATGATGGGACCCAGTGATGTAGTGCATATGGATAAGATGAGCGGTCCAAGAACTGAGCCCTGAGGAACCCCAGTGACCAGTTGATGTGCTTTGGATACCTCCCCTCCCCAGGACACCCTGAAAGACCTAACAGTGAGATAGGATTCAAACCAGCGAAGTGGAATCCCTGTGATGCCCAGTGATGAGAGGGTGGACATCAGGATCTGATGATCGGCAGTGTCAAATGCAGCAGATAGATCAGGCAGAATGAGAACTGATGATTTGGAATCAGCTTTTGCAATGCGCAAGGCTTTAGTATTGCAGTCTCAGTTGAACGGCCACTCCTGAAACCTGATTAAAGGTGCGGTCACATGTATCGCTTTGCAGAAATCGTTTGTATACAAAATATTTCCCAACACAGATTTGATCATGTGAATTCATGGCGCTGACTCACAGAAGATGCTTGTTTTGAAAATGACTTGCCAAAATTTTGCAAATGTGACCCACCTTTATAGCAATCTAACTTATTTTAAGTTGGATGAATCAAATAAAATAAACAGTATAAATTAATAATAATCAAGTTAATAATAAGCTTTATTATAAGGTTTCGGTCTTTTCCGCAGCACTCAAAAGTTTACAGAGACCCTAAGAGGTCATGCATTACCATTGTCTTCTTTTTTTTGATGCATGAGGTGTTTCACTGAGAGACTGGTGATTACTATATGCAATGTTCAGCGAATTTTCAAGGGGAAAACATATGCTACGTTTTCCTTCTAGTCATTTCACAGCGGGCTTTAATTAGTGATGTTTGCTAGAGCAGGAATCACTATTATTACACAGAAACAGTTGGGGTTAGTGATGCGCGATACCTCGTTTTATTTTCGATCCCATACCTATAAACTAAACTGATCTTTTAAATTATTAAAATAATATAATCAGTAATTATACTCACTTAATATTAGATTTTAAAGCCATGTTCTTTAACATTCCATAGGCCTTTTTTGTTTACACTGTCAGAAATCAAATATACTATAAATGTATTGTGGCCCTTCACTGGGACAGTAACCTCACAGGTGCAACTATACCCCTGAAAGGGAGCATATTAGTGCAATACAAGTATGCATGCTTTAAGGGTGGATAAGTTACAAAGGTGCACCTCATGAAAAATAAACACGGTGTTACATAAGTACTTTATGTATTATTATTATTATTAGCATCGTAAATTTGTGGTAACTGCACTTTTATACTGTGGCTACTGTAATAAAAACATGGTTAATTTTTGTAAAAGCCTGCCAGGCTGTTGTACCCGTAAAGGTGAAACTTTAGCATATTGTTTTCTGACAGATTTATTAACAGCAATTACAGAACATAACACGATCCATTTGAACTTTTAACAACCAGTTTAAATACATTTACTTGCACAAACTAACCCATTTAAAATAAATATTACTTGTTCACAAAAGTTTGGGGTCAGCAAGAGTTTGTAATATTTTTCAAGTCTCATGCTCAACAAGGCTGCACTTATTTGAAAAAATAACATTGTGAAATATAACAATTAAAAATAACTTTTTTCTATTTTAATGTAATTTAAAACGCATCTGTGATGCGCAGCTGTATTTTCAGCACCATTCCTCCAGTCTTCAGTGTCACATGATCTTCAGAAATCAGTATAATATCATTTTAATATCAAGTCTATTTTTCCACTTAGAAGCTTATTTTATTCACCAAATTTCTTGATAAATAAATAAAAGTAATGGTAAAAAATATATAAAAAAAATGTTTTATGTGAGGATCAATCCGTCCCTTCCCTAATGTGGGTTAACACCAATCCTGATCTAACGATGTCTGTCCTTTGTTTCGTATTAAAATGTACGTTTTGTAAGATTAATTTGACAAATATGATTTATTAGATCACATCAAGATAATATTTACATATGTGCGCATTTGACAGACGCTTTTAACCAAAGCGACTTAAGTATTATTTTGTTTCTTCTGCGTGTGTGTATATACAGTTGTGCTCAATTATTCATACCCGTGGTAAATGATAAAAAACAACTAACTTTTAATTGAAATTAAAAAAAGTGAAAGTGGGGGAAAATCACATTATGAAGAAAATATACTGGTGCAATATACTTTCACTGGTGCACTGTGGCACTACACTGTTCTCCTGGAAATTCTTCTGATTAAAATAGTCTGAAGTATATTATATTAATGTTTTCGCACCAGGGTGAATAGGAGTTACCATTTCTACCATCAGGGCAATAATTAAACATTTCCAATCAACAGAGAATGTTAGAAATCTGTCTGGAAGAGGACGTGTCTATCTTGTGTTAAAGCAAGGTCTGAAACATTAAAGTGTGACAAACATGCAAAAAAATAAGAAATCAGGAAGGGGGCCAACACTTTTTCATACCACTGTATATGGGTAGTTGACAAATAGGCAGTAAAAAATGCTTATTTTGTAAAAGACAATTTTTGAAGAAGAAATGCATATATTTATGTAGTGTGAAGTCTGATCTTTGAGAACATATAAAGGGTCACTAACTTCGTCAATTCTTTCATTGTTTTTTTTTTTTTTTACATTTTCACTGAACTGTACCATACATTTGTCCTGTGGTGTGACATAGCAGAAATTAAGAAAAAAATATCTTAATAATATATACATTGCATGAGAGAGATTTATCTTCATTGTTAGACGCTTATTTTCATGTATTATTAATTATTTAATATGAAATTATAATTAACATCATTTATTCCCATTACTTGTTGGACAATTTCAGGACAAACTTTGACAACAAGACAAACTTTGCTATCATCCGTTCAAAACTGCTGACAATTATACAATTTTAAGATGAGTGATATTTATATCCCCCCTATTACAATACTCAACTGATTTTTTAAGATATTTTGAGATAAAAACAAATATGTGGTTATTTTATGTGTGTCACACCATAGGACATTACGTCACACTAAAGGACATCAATGGTAGTTATTAAATTATTTCTATTTAATTTTGAACATGTCAAAGGAGAAATAAAGTTTAATTTTGATACAGACAATATCAACATGTTTTTTAAACAAAACAAAAAATAATGTTCATCAACAAAAGTCAGTCTCTTAGTCAATCAGCATGTTACTGAAACTTTTCTAGCCTCTTCTCTCAGGATCTCCTCCTTTCAGCGTGGATCCCGGTTAATTTTCTGTCTATATTTCTGTGTCCTCTCCCTTCCAGTAATTTCTCTCCCTCAATTATTTCTGTTTAAAAACCAAATTACCACATTTTATACTTATTTTCATGACACTTTATAACAGTACAAGTTTTCTGTCAAAACATCAGAAAATAGTTTAATTGATGTAATTATTGCATTTAAGAACACTGGAAATTATCAAAAAGGAGTAAAATAAATCGTATTTAATTAGTTAAAATGCTTTTTAAAGAGACCTTGT
Source organism: Sinocyclocheilus anshuiensis (assembly GCF_001515605.1). Taxonomy (NCBI): domain Eukaryota; kingdom Metazoa; phylum Chordata; class Actinopteri; order Cypriniformes; family Cyprinidae; genus Sinocyclocheilus; species Sinocyclocheilus anshuiensis. Next base: position 32,911 of record NW_015547669.1, on the reverse strand, counting down.
CCTCGGGTGTGACATCTTTGTCCTGTGGTGTGACTGTACAGGCTTTCTGTCACACCAAAGCACATTTCAGCCTGTAACAATACATCCGTCTATTTGCAAATTGTAATCTAAGATATTCTGTGTACTGTTCTTTGGTCCAATAAGTGATATCAATATCCCCTTTCACACATAATTTACTGGAAACCCATGTGTGAATTGTGTAACAATGTTATTGCTATTTGTAGGGCTGCCCTCGACTAAAGATTTTTCTGCATTAATCGACTAATCGCACATTTATTAATAAGCCATTTAAATCATAAATACGAGACTTTAACTGCCAATGCAGCCTAATAAGCGCTCAAGCACACGCATAAAGCTTGCCACAGCGAACCGGCAGAAGTAATGCTTGTGAATGTGTCAGGGAAAACATTAAGGAGGCTGCATTAACATTTTAATGATTTACTGATAAACAAGTTATGTGTTCCTTTGTTTCGGTTTAAGAGATGAACTCGGCGACACCGACTATTCATCTCCGTAGTATTGGATGCACCTGTATGCATGTTTCATATGGATTACATAATCTGCGAATATTAGTCTTCCATTTGAAGAGGTTAATTTGAAAGTAGACATTTTACTCTCTATAGATTAATTTTTAATGTCTGTAAGGCAAAGATACACACAGAGTTTCACGCTCAAGTTCACAGAGACCGAGACGGCAGAAAGTGCATCCTGTTTGCTTTCATTATTTTACAAAAGCATAATGTTTTGTTGTTACTGTGAGTGCACACAAATACACATAGAGTCTTTACAGATTTGAAAGATGTATTATTACTCTTATCTGTATGTGACAAAAAATGACGGAGTATTTTAAGAGCAAGTGAGCGCACCTGTGCCTCCATCTGTTCTGCAGTGAGCTACTGATCAGTTTCCACACTCTGCACAAACACTTCAACAGCACACATTTCTCTAGATTAACATTAGATTGAGCAGCCATGTAAAGTTGCTGCTACTAACATATTTCAGATGATAAGTCATATTTGAGGTCGATGAATGATAGGCGAGTGTTTGGATGTCCTGCCCGATGTACTGTATTACCACATAGACCGGCCGTTAACGATCTGTGTGACTTCGCCAATTTGGATTTTTTTTTTTTTCCTGTGACTAATAAAATATTGGTTGACTAACGGTCAGTCTTAATTAGTTTTTTTTTGTTGTTTTTTTCCAGGAAGGAGCATAATTGAGCAGACACAACTTTGTCTAAAATTTTTGAAATAAATGGAAGATTTGAAATGGATCTGTAATTTGCCAGTTCACTAGGATCTATCTAACACACAACTCGACAAAATATGGGTTATCTGTGTTCTTCAAGCCATCTCTTGTTTTTTCATAAAAATAAAGTTGAGTGCAAAACTTTTGCTTGCTTTAACCCACTCACAATTTGAATGAAGTTTGTTTTTTCATGCTACTAATACGACCATCTGCCATTTACACAATGCAGAGTATTAGGAGTAACTGCATTTAAATGACGCAAACATAAAGTCACACAGCTTAATATCTGCGCTACATTTGAGCACAGATTATAATAAACATACATTAATCTCCAGCATGGCGCGGGCCACAAATGTAATGCAGACAGGCCTCCTGCAGAGTACCCGGTTCTAGAGCATTCTAATCTGCTATACAGCTGATGCACCTGTTCACTAGTGAGTTTCCGGTCAATTACAAGTCATGGTTAAAACCAAAGAGCTTAGTGAGGATCTACAGTTGAATATTTTGGATGCTCACAAGAAGTAAAAAGGCTACAAAGGTCTTTCCAAATATTTTCAAGCACCATTAGCCACTGTGCAAAACATTATTAGAAAGTTCAAGGAGATCCACACTGTAAAAAATCTAAAAGGATGTAGTAGGGAGTAAAAAGTGACCACTGAGCTGTTAAACTGGTAGTGTGTGAGGCTCAACAGATTATGAGGATAACTGGCAAAGCCATCCTGAATAATCTGAGTAATGCTTGTACCCATATTTCAAGGCAGACTCCAGCAGACCCTGCACAAGTCTGGCCTCCACGGACACCGACCGAAGATGAGGAGCCCCGGACCTGCGTGTGCTTCAAGCTGCACACAACTACAGCTGTATGAAACACTGCACACGCCCCTCACTGACACATATCAAATCAATTTGTGTTATACATTTTCATTTGAATTTCGCAACTTATAAAGCGTTAAAATTTGCATGCAATTTACATATTAAGACTACTGTTGAAAATGGCAAATGTAAATTATATCATTTAATTTTCATTTTACTTTTGCACCAAACTTTGCACGTATGGGTAATGGAAAATGTACATTTAAATACAGAAAGACAATGCCATTTTGAATATTACGTTGCCATTTTGCATATTGCATTTTAAATTGAATTTCGCTACCTATATGCTTCCATAGTTTGTCTCGTCTGACCGCAGAAGTCCGTACCATTTGGAGTTCCAGTTTTGTCTGGCTAATGAATGTGCTGGAGTTTGTTTTTGGAGGAGAGCATTTTCACTTCTAGAGTTGTTTTCTTGAAGCTCTCTCAAGATATGACATGATGCGGGTGTTTTTGACCCCAAGACTCGACTGTTTTCTGCAGTTCTCCAGCGGTGATCTTTGGCCTCTCAAACTCTCCTCCTCACCTTGCTTTAACACAAGATAGACACGTCCTCTTCCAGACAGATTTCTAACATTCTCTGTTGATTGGAAATGTTTAATTATTGCCCTGATGGTAGAAATGGTAACTCCTATTCACCCTGGTGCGAAAACATTAATACAATATACTTCAGACTATTTTAATCAGAAGAATTTCCAGGAGAACAGTGTAGTGCCACAGTGCACCAGTGAAAGATATTTTCTTCATAATGTGATTTTCCCCCACTTTCAGTTTTTTTAATTTCAATTAAAAGTTAGTTGTTTTTTATCATTTACCAAGGGTATGAATAATTGAGCACAACTGTATATACACACACGCAGAAGAAACAAAATAATACTTAAGTCGCTTTGGTTAAAAGCGTCTGTCAAATGCGCACATATGTAAATATTATCTTGATGTGATCTAATAAATCATATTTGTCAAATTAATCTTATAAAACGTACATTTTAATACGAAACAAAGGACAGACATCGTTAGATCAGGATTGGTGTTAACCCACATTAGGGAAGGGCGGATCGATCCTCACATAAAAATATATTTTTTAATATATTGTTTACCATTACTTTTATTTATTTATCAAGAAATTTGGTGAATAAAATAAGCTTCTAAGTGGAAAAATAGACTTGATATTAAAATGATATTATACTGATTTCTGAAGATCATGTGACACTGAAGACTGGAGGAATGGTGCTGAAAATACAGCTGCGCATCACAGATGCGTTTTAAATTACATTAAAATAGAAAAAAGTTATTTTTAATTGTTATATTTCACAATGTTATTTTTTCAAATAAGTGCAGCCTTGTTGAGCATGAGACTTGAAAAATATTACAAACTCTTGCTGACCCCAAACTTTTGTGAACATGTAATATTTATTTTAAATGGGTTAGTTTGTGCAAGTAAATGTATTTAAACTGCTTGTTAAAAGTTCAAATGGATCGTGTTATGTTCTGTAATTGCTGTTAATAAATCTGTCAGAAAACAATATGCTAAAGTTTCACCTTTAGGGGTACAACAGCCTGGCAGCCTTTTACAAAAATTAACCATGTTTTTATTACAGTAGCCACAGTATAAAAGTGCAGTTACCACAAATTTACGATGCTAATAATAATAATAATACATAAAGTACTTATGTAACACCGTGTTTATTTTTCATGAGGTGCACCTTTGTAACTTATCCACCCTTAAAGCATGCATACTTGTATTGCACTAATATGCTCCCTTTCAGGGGTATAGTTGCACCTGTGAGGTTACTGTCCCAGTGACGGGCCACAATACAATTACAATCGTTTTCGTCGCGTGACTGAAACAGAAAGCATCGTGATCATGTCTGGAAGAGGCAAAGGCGGTAAAGGACTCGGGAAAGGAGGCGCGAAGCGGCACCGTAAAGTGCTGCGGGATAATATCCAGGGAATCACCAAACCCGCCATTCGTCGTCTGGCGCGCCGCGGCGGCGTCAAGCGCATCTCCGGTCTGATCTACGAGGAGACCCGCGGTGTGCTGAAGGTGTTCCTGGAGAACGTGATCCGCGACGCCGTCACCTACACCGAGCACGCCAAGAGAAAGACCGTCACCGCCATGGACGTGGTGTACGCGCTGAAGCGACAGGGACGCACCTTGTACGGCTTCGGAGGATAAACGTCTTTAATCAGGAGAACAACCCCAACGGCTCTTTTAAGAGCTACACACTCTCTCAGAAAGAGCTCAGGTTGCGGTTTGTGCTTTAAGGTGAACGTTGACAAATAATATTTGTGAAACATGTCCGAAGAACTGAAAATAGAAATATACGTGTTAACATAGTTTTGAACCAAAAACTGATTATTTTTAAAAGTCTTCAAAAACAAACTTTTATTACCAAAATAATTCTCATCTGAAAACATGCCTGACAATAAAGCTTTTTTTCATTCTGATTTTGATACTGACTCAGAGTTGGAGCCTGTATAATGTTGTTTTCAAAGTGAGAGCGTGTCTTTTTGTCTTACACGGCGTTTTGTTTCGCTTATTTAGCCGTTTCTTTGAATTTAAGTTATTTAATAAAATAAACAGAAAACCCAATCAGGTGGCAGTGATACTTAAATTAGAGCAGAAGTGAAATTGGCGGGACAACAGAGGAAAATAAAGTGTCTAATCAGTATTGCTCTCTTTTCTCCAAATTATCTCAATGAGTCAATAAGGATTTTAAAAATTACACTGATATTTGAGACCCACTTGTTTTCTTGAACGGAATATGACTTACAAAAAGAGCAGGAATTGAAACAAAAGAAGCTTAGTCTTGCGGGCTGATGTCGTTCAAACATGGAGCGGTGGGCGCGGCTATCATTTCACCGCCTGTGATTGGCCCTCACTCCGCTCGTGTTACTTCGAGTTGTCCAATCACAGTCGAGTTTCTGGGTTTGGTCTGTGGAAACACGCAATCAGAAGGATCCACATCTCTGTGTTAATTAGCATAGCCTAGTGAATATAAACGGCTCTGTCCGGCTTTTGATCATTGACTCGTCAGCAGCATCATGCCTGAACCAGCGAAGTCCGCGCCTAAGAAGGGTTCCAAAAAGACCGTCACTAAGACCGTAGCGAAGGGAGGAAAGAAGCGCAGAAAGCGCAGGAAGGAGAGCTACGCCATCTACGTCTACAAAGTGCTGAAGCAGGTTCATCCTGACACCGGGATCTCTTCGAAGGCGATGGGCATCATGAACTCTTTCGTCAACGACATCTTCGAGCGCATCGCCGGTGAAGCGTCTCGTCTCGCTCACTACAACAAGCGCTCCACCATCACTTCCCGAGAGATCCAGACCGCCGTGCGTCTGCTGCTGCCCGGGGAGCTGGCCAAGCACGCCGTGTCTGAGGGCACCAAGGCCGTCACCAAGTACACCAGCTCCAAGTAGAGCTCCGCTGCAGCGCGCACACACAAAGGCTCTTTTAAGAGCCACCCATCTTATCGTTTTAAGAGCTTCTAATGTGTGTAGTCGATACGGCTTTGTTATTGGACTAATTTTAACAAACAATTATTTCTATTTTTTTTCTGTGCAGTTTGAACAGATTTTTTGTTTTCTTTAGTTTGATTTTATTGCAAGTTTCCGTTTTTGGCGAGATTATGGATTTATTGTTCTCATTGGTTTTAATACAGAATACTGGTAGGAAGTTTGGCTCTTTTGGCTCGGCTCTCTTAAAAGAACCGGCTCTTAAGGCTTCCAAATGGCTCTTTATTTAGTATCACTGGGATCCTTCTATTTTATCGCGTTTTATGTGTTGGTTTTGATGTTTTTTTTATATTCGGTTTTCTTAAAAGCCTTGTTTTTATGCATTTCATTTTTCGTTAAAAGAAAAAAAACGCTATTTGACGTTTTAAAACTTTAATTGAACAATTGAAGAACACCACAGCAAATAAATAAAAGCAAAAGTCTTAACATTAAGACACTTTAGTCTTTAGTGCAGGTTGGCATTCAGAAATATCAGATGCCTCAGCTTGGATGTGCTGATGCGATTTCTCCTCTCTGATTATTGATCTTGTGTTTGAGAAGACTCTGAGGGGACCGATGTTGCAACAATGCAGTGTCTTCCTACCATTACCTTAACCAACGCGCTTGCGTTTAAATCCGGCTCCCCGTCTCTGTGTACCTGCTACACTCGCTGTCTTCGGAGCATGTCCCCATTCCTTTCACATAATGGTATGATCCTAGTCTGTCCTCCCATGTGAGTAACCGCATGTAATGAAAAAATGCATACAAATAAGGCTTTGATGAAAACACTAAATTAAAACATTGCTTACCAATAGGGATGGGCGATACCATTTATTTTGTTTTCGATACAATACTGATATTTTTCAAGGCAGTATCGTCGATATCGATACAGATTCGATACTTCTGCACTAAACTTTTAAATTATGAAAATTATTAAATTACTAAGAGTAAAATGGGTAATGAAAACCACTTAACTTTGTTTAAAACGCATTTTAACCCGTTTAATCCCAAATTTTTCCCACACATGAAAATATCCAAATGATGCGTCATTAGTAACCCTTTGAAATAATCAATAATTTTTTTGGAAAAGTGTGAAAAATTGTATTTTATGGTCAGTCACAATTGTGACCGGTGGGATAATGTGTATACTGAATTAACATATTTCTGCAGTCTTAAAAATTGTTATATATCTTAGCCCAGCTATTTTAAACTGTTTGATCACATTCTAGGGTTACTATTATGCATAAAAAACCCTTATACAACATTGATAGGAATACTGAGATCAAATACAAAAAAATACATCAACGTATTTCACAATTTTTACTTTTTTGTAACATATACCATCACATTTTTATATTAGTGCTACCAGTATTACAACATTAATATTCTAACTTATTTGTAACATTTGAACTTTTGATTTAGTGGAATATTTTGTACTGCCATTAGGGACTGCCAGTGAAAGGCTGTTGCATGCATAAAATGCAACCTTTTTATTCTGACAGTGTATGATTTCTATTAACATTACAGAATAGAA